>NW_003852469.1:9785813-9859627 GCF_000181295.1 Otolemur garnettii | reverse complement strand
AGGAAGGAGGGTGGTGCCTGTGGCTCAAAGGAGTAAGGCCATATGCTGGAGGTGGGAGGGTTCAAACCCAGCCCCAGCCAAAACAGCAAAAAAAAAAAATGGAAGGAGAAAGAGTGAGAGAGAAGGAAGGAGGGAGGGAAGAGGGAAGAAGGAAGGAAGGGAGGAAGGAAGGAAGGAAGGAAGGAAAGAAGGAAAAAAGAAAGAGAAAAAGAAGGACCATAATGTGCAGCCATCCCACTACTGAAATCAGTATGTCAATGAGATATTTTCACTTCTGTTTTCATTGCAGCATTATTCACAATAGCCGAGAGATGGAATCAAAGGGTTCA
The DNA here is from genome assembly GCF_000181295.1 of Otolemur garnettii. Lineage (NCBI taxonomy): Eukaryota > Metazoa > Chordata > Mammalia > Primates > Galagidae > Otolemur > Otolemur garnettii. Next base: position 9,859,298 of record NW_003852469.1, on the reverse strand, counting down.
TTAATGGAAAAATGGATAAAGAGAATATTCTTTTGCATGCACACACACAGATTTAAGTACGGATTATCCTACAATATTATAAGGGAATGCTATCCTATACACAATGAAATGCTATTCAGCCTCAAAAAAGGAAGAAATTCTGTCATTTGCAACAACATGAGTAAACCCAGAGGACATTATTTTAAGTGAAATAAGCAGCACAGAATGACAAATACATGATCTCACTTACATGTAGAATCTAAAAAGTGTCAAGTTCATGGGAACAGGGAGCTCTCATGAATGGTGGTCTCCAGGGGCTTGGTGGTAGGGAATGGGGTCAAAGGATATAAAGTTTCCATTAGACTAGATGAATAATTCATGGAAATTTTTGTACAATTATGGTGTCTAGTTAATAAATATTATGTACTTAAAAATTGTGAAGAGAATAGATATTAAATATTCTTATCCCCCAAATGGTAAGTATGAGGTGATGGACATAGCAATTTGCTTGCCTTAACAATTTCAATGTATATACGTAACAAAACATGTATACTATAAATACACAGAATTTTTACTTATCAATTGTATTTTAAATAAAGCTTAGGGATGGATCAGAAACAAAACCAAAAACTTTTATCCACAAAAACAAATCGATAGCATGGAATGTCAGTCTTTCAGGCAAGACACTCTTCAGAGAACTCAACCGTGAAGTGATGTTTCGCTTGTCTTTGCCAAAGGCTTGTTTAGACATCTGGTATTGGCAGAGGCAGTTAGCAGGTCTGTTAGCCACCCATATCTAAGCACTAACCTTTCCCTATGTTGTCAAGATACCAGGAATCAACACACTGGACCCCATTTTTTTCTAATCCCTGTAGAAATGTTTTAAAGAGCTAAAGGTTAACATTTTCCTCTTACTTTCATCCCTTTTTCTTGCCCACGGTTCCATGGAAAACATGGTTTGGTTTGGTTGTTTCCTGCCCATAGCCTCCCCTTCCGCTGCATTTTCTTCTTCCCCCGCCTTTAGCTTCCTCATGATAATGAATCCCACATAAATGCTTTCCTCTCTTCCACAAATTGGAGCCAAGAACGTTACCTAACATGTTACTCAATAGCCTTAACAAACAGGCATTCATTCTAGGTTCATCTTCCTATTTAGTTTAAAAAATAATAGTCCAAAAACTGCTTTATTTTAAAAAATGAAGTCTATGTAATCTGTGTGACTTAATTTTTATCTAACCTATCAGGGCACTGAGAACTGAATCCAGGGCACATTTTCTTTTCTTTGCTTTTTTTTTTTTTTTTTGAGACAGAGCCTCAAGTTGTCCCCGTGGGTAGAGTGCCGTGGCATCACAGCTCACAGCAACCTCCAACTTCTGGGCTCAAGTGAGTCTCCTGCCTTAGCCTCCCAAGTAGCTGGGACCACAGGCACTCATCACAATGCCCGGCCATTTTTTGGTTGCAGCCGTCATTGTTGTTTGGCAGGCCTGGGCTGGGGATTCGAACTTGCCACCTTAGGTGTATGTGGCTGGCGCCTTAGCCATTTGAGCCTGACTCACACTGCTTCTTTCTAATGAATTGACCGTTACATTTCGGAAGTTCTGAAATGGCCAACAGATCATAGAGGGATAATTCTTTAGGCTCCTGCTTGAAACCAACACCTTCAGCAAACTGCTGGCCTTGTTTCAGAGCCAACTAGAAAAACCTTTAAATGTGACATTTCTGGCCTGGTCTCGGTTTAGCCAATGACAGTCATATGTCAGTTAATGACAAGGATACATTCTGAGAAATGCACCATAAGGCAATTTTGTCACTGGGTGAACAGTATAGAGCGTGCTTATGCAAACCTAGGTGGTAGAGCCTACTATTATACAAACCAAAGCTACATGGAGTAGCCCATTGCCACCAGGATGCCAAGCTGTGTAGCGTGTTACTGTACCAAGTACTACAGGTAATTATATTACAGTGGTATTTGTGTATCTAAATTAGAAAAGGTACAATAAAAATACAGAACTATAATCTTATTAAACTACTGTCATATATGTGGCCTACCTTTGAGCAACATTGTTATGAGGTGCACGACTATCTATCCTTTTGTAGCAAAAGAAATAGATTCCTATTGAACCTTGCAAATACCTACATACCATTGAATTCAAGGGATTTTGTGAAGGCATCTTGTGCAATATTTTATTATAATTATAAGCAGTTTTGCAGATAAGGTCAATCAAAATATGTCTTATATTCTACAGAATCCTCATATAACAGCAAGACTAGCTCCAAAAGTCTCATTTACATATGAATAATATCTAGAAGAAGTAAAATGGAAGAACAAAAGAATGAAAAAGACTCAGGGAATCAAGACACATCTGAAAGCTCCGACAATGGCCCCTCACAAAATTTATACCTATTAAATATGCCTCTTTTATACTATTAAGAGAGTTCAGTGAACTATAAGAATGTATGGATAAAACATTAAATGAAATTTGGGAAACCATACACAAATCAAATGAGAAGTTCGACGAAGAAATGATTAAAAAATAGAAATTTTAGTGATGAAGAATGCGATAACTAACTGAAAAATGCAAAGGAAAGCTTCAACAAAACTTTCTCTCTTTTTTTTTTATTTTTTTGGCTTGGCGCCCGTAGCTCAGTGACTAGGGTGCTGGCCACATACACCGAAGCTGGCGGATTCGAGCCCAGCCCAGGGCTGCTAAACAACAATGACAACTGCAACCAAAAAATAGCCTGGCCTTCTAGTGGGTGCCTGTAGTAGTCCCAGCTACTCAGGAGGCTGAGGCAAGAGAATTGCTTAAGCCCAAGAGTTTGAGGTTGCTGTGAGCTATGATGCCACAGTGCTCTACTGAAGGAGACAGCTTGAGACACTGTCTCAAAAAAAACACAAAACTTTCTTTTTTTTTATCATTTGGGGTTCATTGAAGGGACAAAGAGTTAGGTTACACTGATTGCATTTGGTAGGTAAATTCTCTCCTGTCCCCAAAAGGTGTGCCATACACCGTGACCCCCCCATCTCCCTCCCTCCTCCCCTTTCCTTGCTCCCTCATTCCTGTAGCCCCCCACCCCCCTAGATCATCTATTGCCTTCATATTAGAACTGAGTACATTGGATTCTTGCTTCTCCATTCTCGTGATGCTTTACTAAGAAGAATGTGTTCCACCTCCATCCAGGTTAATACAAAACATGTAAAGTCTCTATCTCTTTTAATGGCTGAATAGTATTCCATGGTATACATATACCACTTGTTAATTCATTCCTGGATTGGTGAACATTTAGGTTGTTTCCACAATTTGGCAATTGTAAATCAAGCTGTGATAAACAGTCTAGTGCCAGTGTCCTTATGATAAAATGATTTTTTTTTCCTTCTGGGTCGATGTCTAGGAATGGGATTGCAGGATCAAATGGGAGGTCTAGCTTGAGTTCTTGGAGGGTTCTCCATACTTCCTTCCAAAAAGTTTGTATTAGTTTGCAGTCCCACCCACCAGCAGCATAAGTGTTCCCTTATCTCCACATCCACACCAGCATTTGTAGCTTTGAGATTTTGTAATGTGGGGCATTCTCACTAGGATTAGGTGATATCTCAGGGTAGTTTTGAATTGCATGTCTCTGATGATTAGGGACAATGAGCATTTTTTTCATATGGTTGTTAGCCATTCATCTTTTTTCTTTAGAGAAGGTTCCATTCATGTCTCTTGCCCAGTGATATAAGGGATTATTGGCTTTTTTGTTGTTCATTAATTTGAGTTCTCTGTAGGTCCTACTTATCAAGCTTTTGTCTGATTCTTAATGTGCAAATATCTTTTCCCATTCTGAAGGTTGTCTATTTGCTTTAGTTGTTGTCTCCTTAGCTGTACAGAAGTTATTCAGTTTAATTAAGTCCCATTTGATTATTTTTGTTGTTGCAATTGCCGCTAAAGTCTTCTTCATAAAAAACTTTCCTTAGGCTGATAACTTCAAGTGTTTTCCCCATACTTTCTTCAAGGATTTTTATTGTTTCATGCCTTAATCTTTTATCCATCTTGAATCAATTTTTGTGAGCTCAATGTCCCCACCTTCATCTGAATCTTCCCACAGTTCCCCATTCCAGCTTCTAGGATTCTAATCAATGTTCTCATTGTCCTCACTTTCACAGTAGATGCCCTGCAAGGTGGGGAGTTCAACTTGTCTCATAATTCAGCCAGTCACAAGATGATATTCTGTTTAATTTTCAGCAATCTCAGCCCTATGGCTACAAGTGTTAAGGGTCTCCTTTAGGACATAAGAGATAAGCTTTCAGGTCACTTATGCATCCAATGAGCTGGTAATGCAAATCTCTGAGCCCCTCTTTGACTTTTGACCACTCCAAACTGAGAGTTTAGAGTGAAAAACTCTCTGAGACTCTGAGAGTTTTTGATCAGATTAGAGAGGCAATTCCAGCAACCCCAGAACCAATTCAGAAAACTCAGCCTTAAAATTCTGTTCTTCTGGCTTGGCACCCATAGCACAGTGGTTATGGCACCAGCCACATACACTGAGGGTGGTGGGTTTGAACCCAGTCTGAGCCAGCTAAACAATGACAATGGCAACAAAAAATAGCCGGGCATTGTGGTGGGCATCTGTAGTCCCAGCTACTTGGGAGGCTGAGGCAAGAAAATCGCTTAAGCCTAAGACTTTGAGGTTTCTGCAAGCTGTGACACCATGGCACTCTACTGAGGGTGACATAGTGAGACTCTGTCTCAAAAAAAAAAAAATTCTGTTCATCTAGAGCCACTCCTGATACCATAGAAATAGGTAATATTTTACATTTCTGTAAAATAAGAAATTGGCTTATACAATTATAATGGATGACAAGCCCCAAGATCTATAATCAGCAAATTGTACCCCTAAGAGGGCTGATGGTGTAAGTTCCAGTTCAAGTTCAATTCCAAAGGCAGAAGATGACCCAAGGGCAGTCAGGCAGAGAGAGAGAGAGAATTCTCTCTCATTCACTCTGCCTTTTGTTCTATTCAGACCTTCAACAGATGGAATGCTACCCAACAATTCACCTTTCTTAGTCCACTGGTTGAAATGGTAATCTTGTCTAGAAACATCCTCACAGACAAGACCAGAATAATGTCTAGCCAAACATCTGGGCATCCTGTGGCCCTGTCAGGTTGACACATGTAATTAACCATCAAAATCTTCAAGAAAATGGCTTATTGCAAGCCCTCTCCCTAACATAGGGAGTTGGCACCCCCTGTTCCCACCTCATGTCTTTAAATTCTTACCATTCAACTAATTCTTTTGGGTTATCATTGGGTAAGATCCCATAAGAGAAGTAATTCTTTTTCCTTTTCTCTACTGCAGTTCAGCATTTATAATAAAGCCCTATTCATAGTAGGTACGCCTATGTTTTTTGAAGGAATAAAATGAGTTCTGGTGGCAGGAGGCAGGGGCAATAGATGTGTTTGGGAAAAGCACATCTCTCTTAGAGGTCCAGAAAAGAGCAAGGCTGAGTCTTGGGCAGATTTAACAGGATAGCATGCCAGATAGAGGCCGTTCTTGGGAACAAGTTAGTGATTTCAGAATCACTATTGACTAAGAAGCTTAAGTTAGCTATTGACTAAGTTAGTGATTTCAGAATCGCTATTGACTAAGAAGCTTAAGTGAGCGATTTTCAGAATCGGTATTGACTAAGAAGCTTAAGTTCTTTTGGCCTCAGATCAGGATTGGTTCAGAGCCTGTGGCATGGTTAAATCTACTCCGGGAGGTCAGATGGGCCAGCTGTGGATGAGAAGAGTTGCAGAAGCTGAACTGGTCTGGGTTAGCACCCATTCTGAGGGAGAACTCTGAAAGAGACATTTAGGAAGCACTACAAAAGCTACTGAACAAATATATACCTACCCCCAACAGCTCCCCTTCACCAACAGGCCCTAGACTTGCATTAATATAATTACTAGTAAGACAGTCTTTATGTGCATGTCATCAGCTGACAAGTAGTATTTTATTTCCTTCATAGCTAGAGACAAGGTGGTCCTTTATTGCCCTCACTATGGCAACGTATTTTCTCTCTCTCTCTCTCTCTCTCTCTCTCTCTCTCTCTCGCGCGCGCGCGCACACACACGAGTTCCCTATGGAAAACAGGACAGTGATATCTGAAAGTTGAACATCTTTCTTGTTCATTTCAGAGATTTTAGCAGAGAATGCATTTGTTGCTTTCAAATATTATATCTTACTTTCCCTATCTCCCCACTTTTTAAGCTTTCTGCCCAGGAATTTTTCTTTCCTGTTAACTAGACACCGAATCTGTCAGTAAGCCTCCTTCCAACTCCCACAAAATCCGAAGTCCCGTGACAAACTTTGGCTGTGATAAATAAGGTCATTTTTTCCGCAGTTGTCACCCTATATCTCCAAATGGAGAAAGATTATATCTCCCAAGGTGCAGGGTTTTCATTTGCAAAATGGGGATGCTCCCTACTTAAAGGCTGTCATGAAGATAAAAAATGTGCAAGTGTGCATAAAATTGCAAATATTATGTGCTACACATGTTTGGTGACACAGTTATAATAATAATGTATTATTATATATTTGGCAAAATGTCTATGTTATTGGCAAATATTTGGCATTCACAGAGATTCCTAAGATGAAGAAAATGCTAATCATTATTTTAAAAGAAGGAAAAAAGGAGCTATATTGTTTATTTTGTTATACAGTTGGATGCTATATCCTTTACATAATAAAAAACAGAAATGCATACCTATATACGATTAAATATGCACAAGAAATTTCTGGAAGTTTACACATGCCACAATTAGCAGTTCTTGCCACTGAAAAGCAGTCCTTGCTAGCAGAAGTGAGGTTTAGAGTGGGAAGGAAATTTTTTCCTGGTAGAACATTTTCACTATTGTCTTAATTTTTATTAGGTGAACACATTGTTTTTGCAAATTAATACGTTTGTTCATGAGAGATGGCGATAGAATACCTCATTATAATAAACCCTACAACATTTTTGTCATATCAGTCCATGATTAGGTGTTGGGGAGAGTGGAATTTGTGTAAGGAAATGCAGAAATCCACGGGACACTATGATGAGTTTCATTTCTGACTCAGTGCTGGAATTAACTGGAAGCACACTTGTAGTTGCCACCAGGTGCCTGTATTTGATCAGTAACGTGTGGCAGAAGAAAAACCAGGGCCTGGTTCAAAAGACTGACACTGGAGATCTGCCTAAGCCTCTTTCAGAGAGAATGAGTTTCAGCGTTTATTTATTTTTTTAAATCAAATCATAGCTGTGTACATTAATACAATCATGGGGCACAATGTGCTGGTTTTATTTACAATTTGAAATGTTTTCCTCAAACTGGTTAACATAGCCTTCACGGCATTTTCTTAGTTATCGTGTTGAGACATTTATATTCTACACCTAGTAAATTTCACATGTACCCTTGTAAGATGTACCGTGGCTGTGGTCCCACCATTTGGGGCATTTATTTGTCCTTTCTTAAAAGAAAATTAATTATGCCCGTCCTGTCCGTCACACAGAGTTGTCAGGAAGAAGAATGATTGACGGATGACACTGGTCATGTCCTGCAGCATTTCCCACAAGTCCCAACCCAGACGATGCTTTCTTTTTGACTCGTTTAAGAGTAACACTAGTATTTTGGCAAAGCATTCCTGTTTCAATGCATCATCTCATTTGATTTTGGTATTAGCCCTATTTCATAGATAACATGAATCGTCACCCACAATTTACAATAAAGAAAACATTTGGGTTTACAGAGACTGACTGCAGTGTGGAGCTCAAACATATATAGCCGGACCACACATCCTGTCCTCTCTTCTGCGTCATGACTTCCAGAATGAATGCCATGATTGATCATTGGACTGCTTTGCACATGTTTCCATTCAATCGTCATAGCAACCCTATTCGATGTGTAATGTTTTCCTCCTTTTGCAAATGAAGAAGTTGAGGCTTCAAGAGATAACATAATATGCCCAAAGCCATGTAAATATTAGGTTGAGGTGCCATTAGTCATAACCCTTAAACTTTTCCCAAAGATACATTCAAAATCTTCAAGAATATTTACTAGGACAAAAACATACTCTCTTCTCCTTAGAGTTCTGCCAAGGGCATCTTGAATTAGCTTAGGTATATCCCCTTTTTATCCAAGAGCCTTTATAACGTCTTAATTTCTGTGAAGATGTGCACTTTTTGCCTGGTACTGGAGTGATTGCCCTCTGCCTTATTGGATTGCAAGCAGTATTTCTAGCCTCATCCCCAACCATTTCCAGTAATGCAAATGGCATCATCACTTGCCTTTCACTCTTGCATTTTCCCACCTTTGATCCTTTGCTCTTAACACTCCTGCTTCCCTATTTATGTGTATATTGAACATCAACCCTTCCATGAAGCCTACTCTAATCTCCTTAAGTATCTTAGAATAACATTGTAGAATGGGCACAAGCTTTGAAATCATACCTGAGCTGAGGCTCAGAACCACTTCTTACCCTTTGTGTAATCTCAGGTTTCAGCTTTATTTCCATACATGTAAATATGGAAATCATAGCCCATACCCAGGATTGGCAGTTAGACTAGATAAGAATACCTGGCTGAGTGTAGATGCTCCATAAATACTAAATTCCCTTCTCCCTCCCCACCTCTGAACTCTGTAAGCCCTTGGTCTATAACTTCCTAGCTGTTGCCACTTTGTGCCTTATAGCACAAGTATTTACTAAGTGCCTCATCTCATGCCTACAGTGTAAGATCCTTGAATGCACTGGTGTTGAGTGGTGAGGAATCATCCTTAGCACCTATTACAAAGCCTTACTCATCAGAGGAGCTCCGTAAATGTTTTTAGGCAATGGGAGAAAATACAGTCAACAGAGGCAACATATGCTCCATGAAGTTATTTATATATTATTAGTTTACTAGATTCTGAAAAAGGATTTGTGCATGTCCATAGACTATTGCACTCACATGCGCATATGTGCACACACACATAGAGGAAGGGGAGGGAGGACAGAGATGTAATAAGCATGTTGTCTGCGTTGGAGTGGCCTGTCAATAGGTACAATGTGACCCAACAGCCAACTAGCAGATGGATAATAGCATCAGGGCCAATCTGTAACAACCCACCAGTGCCAGTGTGGTCATTAGAAAAGTCTGGCGGCAAGGAGAAGGGCTCTAGCAGCATCACGGAAGTTCAGGGAAAAGAAACCATTCTTGGGGGTGGAGTCTACAAGACAAGGCCCCAGTCCCAAAGGACTTGGGATCTGACACAGGTTACCAAGACTCTTGCACTAGATCCAAACCCAGGAATCAGACAGCACTCACTTCTTGAAGAAAAGCTATTTTTTTTTAACCCAGAGCCTTCCAGTTCAGATGGTTCCTTCTTCCTATGATGGATTTGCCAAAACTTAATTTTATCAGCAGAGGTGCTATGGTAACTCTTTCTTTTCCTTTTTCTTCTCTGAATTCTCTCAAGATCTATCAAAATTTCCCATGAAATGTGGACTGACCCTTATGTAGCAAAGAGAATGAATCACAATTTTTAGTATGCTGACAGTTATTTCTTTTTTGCCTTACTTTCAGCTTTGCTGAAATATAGGAATAACTGACAAAATTGCATATATTTGAGGTATACAACATGATGTCTTGATAAATGTATATATTGTGAAATGATTATACAATCAAGCTAATTACCCCACATAGTTATTCTTTTCATGTGTGGTGAGAATAATTAAGTTCTTGTAATAAAAATGATTAGCCTTAGGGACAAGTATAATCTATATATCAATTTCTTTTTTTTTTCTTTTTTGAGAGATAGTCTCACTACTCTGTTGCCCCAGGCTAGAGTGCTTTGTCATCATCACAGCTAACAGCAACCTTACAGTCCTGGGCTCTTGCAATTCTCTACCAAAAATAATCTCATAAGCATATTTTTCTTTAGGAAGTGAAGAGATGATCATTGAGAAATAATTTTCAGATGCTCCTTGGTTTTCTCCCAATATTCGTAAATATACAGCAGTGATTTTCAACCAGCGTTCCATGAGAGGATCTTAGGTGTGCCTTGAAAATTTTTAAAGATCAGTATTAAATTATTTTCTAAAGAAGTTCAGGCTCGGCGCCTATAGCTCAACCGGCTAAGGCGCCAGCCACGTACACCTAAGGTGGCAGGTTCGAATCCCCAGCCCGGACCTGCCAAACAACAATGACGGCTGCAACCAAAAAATAGCCGGGCGTTGTGGCGGGCGCCTGTGGTCCCAGCTACTTGGGAGGCGGAGGCAGGAGACTCGCTTGAGCCCAGGAGTTGGAGGTTGCTGTGAGCTGTAATGCCACGGCACTCTACCCAGGGGGACAGCTTGAGGCTCTGTCTCAAAAAAAAAAAAAAAAAAAAAAAAAAAGAAGTTCAAAGCCCAGTACGTATATTATTTTTCCCCACTCTTATTTTCTGATCAATGTAATTTAAGTGTGCCTTGGAAACTTAACTATAGGTTCAAATGTGCCAGGAAATAAAAAAGGTTGGAGAATACCATAGTAGAAACTGTTCAACTGTTCAACTAGTTTTTTTTGAGAACTTGACAGAACCTCAAGCTGTCACCCTGGGTAGAGTACTGTGGCATCACAGCTCACAGCAACCTCCAACTCCTGGCCTCCACCTTCCAAGTACAGGTGCCTGCCACAACACCCAGCTATTTTTTGATTGCAGCTGTCATTGTTGTTTGGTGGGCCTGGGCTGGATTCGAACCTGCCAGCTCAGGGGTATGTGGCTAGTGCCTTAGCCGCTTCTGCCACAGGCCCTGAGCCATGTTCAACAAGTTTTTATTCCACTACCTTAACAGTAAATTTTCTCCCCTCTAGTTTGGGACTTTTTTTTTGGAGACAGAGTCTCACTATGTCACCCTCAGCAGAGTAATGTGTTTTCATAGTGCACAGCAACCTCAAACTCTTGGGCTTAAACGATTCTGTTGCTTTAGCCTCCCAAGTAGCTGGGACTACAGGCACCTGCCATAACACTAGGCTATTTTTTTTGCTGCTGTTGTTTAGCTGACCTGGGCTGGGTTTGAACCCACCACCGTCGGTGTATGTGACTGGTGCCATAACCACTGTGCTATGGGTGCCGAGCCTAATTGGGTCATTTTCATTATCATAGCCATCCAGTAAAGCTGTTGTGAAAACAGCTTTTTGAAATCTGAAAACAGCCTTTCAAATCTGAGGGACAACTGTTCAGGGTATTTTGCTGCATTTAGTATTAGCTAAGCTGCTTTTATTACAGAATTTCATTTTCCAACCTATCCCTAGAAAGGATAAAAAAAAATAAGAAACTTAGGTGTCTTTCCCATATGCTTCTACAAAGGAGGCAGAATTTTTATGAGCATCCTGGCAGAAAACAAAGCTCTGGGAGGGCGGTGCCTGTGGCTCAGTGGGTAGGTGCTGTCAACTCAAACTACAGCACCTACCCCTACCATGCTTGCACCCATAGGTGGCCGCTTTAGCCATATGCATATATACAGCCAGCCTAACCCTTGTTGCTAACCTGCAGACGGCCCCATACCTGTGCATGTTCACACTACCAGTCCCATTTCTTATGGCCATGCACACACTGGCCCCCACCAAGCATAGGACATGACTAACTGCCTTCAAGCCCAGCCCTGCTCCTGAGCTGACCCTTGCCACCATGTACCAGCCCAAATGCCCCTAATGCCACAGCCATGTAAGTTCACACCCAAGCTCTAGCTCCTACTACTGCCTGCCTTGACAATAGACCCAGAGGCACCACTGAAGACACCACAGCCATCAAAGACACCTTAGACCTCACTCACATCTCACCACCAAGGAGAATGCAGTTGCCAATGTTGTGGAATCTAGCTGCCTGAACTACAGAGATTCTGCACCCCTCTGGACATGGAGCCACAAGCCACCATACATGGTGGCACCTGCACTGCTTGGACCTGAAGCCACAAATGCAGTCTGGAAGATGTGACTTTTCTAGAATGCACAGACATCAATGTGATGCAACAAGAAACATGAAAAAAGACAAGAATACACAATTTCAAAATCAAAAAATGTCTTGAGACAAACAAAAGTACCAAAACACAACATAAATAGCAAACACAAAATATTAAAACATCACATTACAAAACTTGTGGTAGGCAGCCAAAGCAGTTTCAAGAGGAAATTTTTTAGCAACAAATGCCTACATTAAAAAATGAAGAGAAACTTCAAATAAACAACCTAAGGATACAACTCAAGAAATTAGGGGGTTTCAGAAGATGGCCAACCAGAGACACCGGCTGCCAGAATATCCCAGTAAGAGGGCGATGTTTTAGAGGAAAGAGAAAGGACAGACAGACCAACCAACATACATCATGCAATTCTGAGGAAAAGGTGCGGAACCTACAAAAGATTCCACAGGAATCTTCTGATTTCAGAGAACAAGAAGAATCAGGATATCAGTAGAGATCAACCCGTGAGAGGCTTGGAGTCCAGCAAACATGATAGGTGGGGTGGTTTCTTCTCCCCTCTCAAACCTCTGACAGATAGCAGGCTCCCTAGCTTCAGGAGACTTTCTGCCCCTCTGAGCCCCAAAGCTGCTGCCACTGGTGAAGGACAAAACTCCAGGTTGTCACCCTCTTCTGAGTCACTTTCTGTCACCACATACCTGAGCCAAGCCTAGGTGGTAGGTGCTATATTACTTCTCCATCTACGATGCACCTTTGTCCTCCCCAGGGGTCTTCAGCCCCTCAGTTTTCATCACACAAACATTTCCCAGCTCTGGCCCAGACTGTGGGAGCCACAGGGGTCCAGTGGGACTCAGACTGTGAGCTCCCTGCTTACTGACCCTGCCCGGTGCTGTGTGCCTGGTGGCTCCAGCAAAACAGAACATACTCGGAAAGAAGTGGAGGGATGTGAAATCTGCCTGAGCACTCCACAGGCAACTGTGGTCCAGTGTACTTCTTCCAGGCTGGATCCCATACCTCCAGGACCTGACTGTGTTGCTTGAGGGCACAGAGGGGAGATTTGTGAGCTCCCTCCAGAGGTGAGGGAGATCTTGTAGGCAGAGCTGAGAGAAGAGTGCAGTTGGGGCTCCAGCTCAGTGCACTCAGGGAGCACCCCTCCCCCACAGGAGGGCCATGCTGTCAGTTCAGGGTGGGATCCTGGGTGGGGAAGCCCCCAGTGCATGGCTCAGATATGGAGGATCTTGGATAGTTTGGGTTCCAACTTGCCAGCAGATGCTGGACGGAGAGTGTGGACCAGGAGCAGGGGAAGAAGAGTGAAACCCACTCTTTACAGCAAACTGTGACTCTCAGGTGCGCCTACCTCCACAGGAAGACTTTTTGATTGGAGATGGCTAACGCCCCTTCCTGGAGGATTTCCCCAGAAGCTGGGAATGGATCTAGGACTTCTACTAAAACAGCTAATTGGTGAGCTCACCAAATCCAACCTCACCCAACTGCACTCCCCCACCTGCCTGTGCTGTGGCAGAGAATAGGGACTCACCTGGATGTTCCAGGGCCCCACCCACCACCTAAGCCATTCTAGTGCTTCTCCTGTCTAAGGAATTACAAAATTTCTCTACCATGTCCCTGCTGTTTCTGTACATTGGCTTTTCCTGTGCAGTGGACAATTCTCCTACAAGTCCTCAAAGAGCAGGAAGGGCTGTGTTTTCAATGTCTTTGGTATGGTACATAATTCTAATTGATTCCATTTCCCTCTAAATTCTAGCAATACTCCATCAGAGATTAGAGTATTATTCTCCCAGAAACTATATCTCAGTGGATAACTGTTTGCAACTATCTGACAAAACATCTGGCAAAATTCAACCACAAACATAATTTACTATCACTGAATGGCATGCTGTGATACAAATCCAGGAGAAATTTTAGCCATCTTTCTGATTTATAGACCAGTAGTGTGAGTACTAAATAGCTCCTTTTTGTATATGACCATATATAATTTTCACTTGTGTCTAAAAGTTCATTTCACCCTTAGAATGTCTCTCAATCTCAATAGAGTTAAAACTGAACCCAAGGTAAAGCAAAGAACTGCCTAAATTTATGTGTAATATTTTCCTAACAGAAAAAATTTTAGTGTTCTGCACCCATTGCCAAGAAAACCCTTTCTTCTCTGTCTCATTATCAAATTAGCAACGGTCTTAGGCCAATCTTGTTTGTTTAATGTTGAGAAACGTGTGACTCTTCCCTTCTTGACAAGGATCTTTAGAAGCCACAACAAAAGAAAACTCCTGGCTGAGTTAACCAGGAAATAGGAAGGTAGAAAGCAAAAGAAACCACTCGAAGATTGATTGAATTTACTGGTATAAATGTCATATTATTTTTTTTTAATCGAAGTACAATAAAACCCAGTGGGAAGCCACAGACTTGGCTCTTGGGATTATTAATGACAGCAGATTTGGGAACAAGCTGCTCTCAGCATGACTCTGACTTGAAATGTGACTGCACAGATTGCTATTGATGTATGAGGCTGATTTTCTATGCTCTCTCCTCCCAGATTAGCTACTTCTAAATCTGAACAACCTGGAACTTACTTCAGCTAGTACTTTGTAGGACCTTTGTCCATAACTATCATGATTTGAGGTAAAGATCTCTGGCCAGCAGAATTATAAAGTGAAATTCTTACTCTGGTAGATCTGTCTTCATTTTAACTCTTTTAATACAATCCCCTGTTGATAGGTTTAATATGATACCCTTCATACAAATGCAGAGGATGCCAGGAAAATGTATATACATTTTAAGAAAGGAAATACTTATTAAATACTTATTTAAATTGTATCAACCTATACTGATAACAAAACATGAATACAGGTCACCTTTGACTTCTGCTATTTTTTTTTTTTTGAGACAGAGTCTTACATCATCACAGCTCACAGCAACCTCAAACTCTTGGTCTCAGGTGATCCTCTTGCTTCAGCCTCCTAAGTAGCTAGGACTACAGGTGCCTGCCATGAGGCCCAGCTAATTTTTCTATTTTTAGTAGAGATGAGGTCTCGCTCTTGCTCAGGCTGGTCTTAAACTCCTGAGCTCAAGCAATCCACCCGCCTCAGCCTCCCAGAGTGGATTACAGGTGAGAGCCACCATGTCCAACCCTGACCTCTGATATGTTCAGAGTAGTCTACCCCACCAACTTTTTAAAGAAGCACTGCTATTCCATTCAAACCACAGCACCATCAGTTTGCTGGGTATTTTGTCAAAACTTGATGCCAATTTCCTTTTTAAGCTGCAGTTCTGGATTTCTGAACAGAGTATTGCTTCCAAAGATAGAGCAGGCTTCAAGGTGCTTTCTGCAGAAAATCCTGGACTCAAACATAGACCCTCTCTAGGAATGCTCCTTCATTTTTATAACTAGTAACTTTATCACCTATTCCCTGGGACTAAAATGACTTTAATCAACAACATAAGTTGTTTACATATCAAACCCTCCCCAGAAAGTAATGCCTCCAAATTTGGTTCTGCAACTCTCAAAGGCTTAACTGAGGAAGTTGATTGCTAAGGATATAACTATAAAGTAAATGCTATCTATTCCCTCCTACAAATATTCTTAATGCCAGAATTTTCCCACCAGGTGTGTGTTCTAGACAATCAAAGATGGAATTCATGGACAGCAAGTAAGCAAAAGCGAGAGAATTTATGGAGAAGGAAGGATAGAGGAAAGTATCTGGCACAGTGGGGTGGGGGGTCCTAAGCAGGTCGCCACTTTTGGCTTTTTGTCTAGGGGTTTTTAAGCCTTAAGTTTTCTCCTGGTTATTTGAGGTGCACTCTGGTTGGCTTTTTCAAATTAAAATGGCTCATGCTCATTGGCTCCCCATTTTCTGGTGGACAACTTTTGCCCAATCCCGTTGACAGCTATTGACAAGTGGCTGCAATGAAACTTCTGTGGCAACAATGAAACTTCCTGCTGGGACTTTTCTGGGTCTGCTTGCTGTGCCTAACCTCCCTCTCCTGACCTTCCTTTTCTGGGATCCTTTCCCCTGTCCCTGCCTAAAAGCCTTCTGACTCTTATCATGCTTATTGGAGGTAAGCTGCTTCCAGATATTGGTGAAAAGCTACGCTGTTGAAGTGTTTTTGCACTTATGCCTGGAAAGTAGTCTTCATTGAATTGCATTTAATTTCTATACCTTCAGATCTTAAAACTAATTGAAAGGTTATAGAGCCAAAGATGAAAGATTATTCAGAGGGCACAAGTTGAGAGGAAAACAGAGGCCCGGTTTGTGCATTTAAAATGGCTTTATTCCATCTGGGTGCAGGTGGGGTGAGATTTCCAACCAGGAAGACATCCACACATGTCTGGTAATGGCGAACGGAGGTTTTAAAGTCAGGAAGGTGGGGATCAAGACATTCCCTTTCCCAGGTTGGACATCTGTTGCAAGGGTGGGGGTTGTCCCATTCACCTTTCCCAGGTGGGACATCTAGTGGGGTAGGGTAGGGGGTTGACCCATTCACCCTTCTTCGGTGGGACATCTGGTGGGAGAGGGTAGGGAGCTGATTCTTTTAGGCGGGTCTACCCTATGTGGGCGGGGTTTGATCCTGTCACTAATCACAACAAATGACAACTTTATTAATTCCAGCTCCCTGATTCATTGGTAAATTGGGTTTGGGGTTATTGTCCTCTGCAGAAGTTGGTCTGAGAGAGATGGACAGAGCAGGTACGGTTATATCCCGGTTACAGATATACACTCACAAACCCTGAGTCACACAGCCAGAGGGACCAGGGTTATGTTGAAGGTCTGAGCCCTGCTCCTCTGGGTGTTCTCTGAGGTCACCATGCTGCTTCCTCTTTGTCCATCAGGCACTGCTCCTTCCCCTATGTTAAGTTAAATTCCATCTGGGTAACATTTCACCAAATTTATGATGTTTTCTGTAAAAATAATAGCGTCTCATTTGAATTTAATCGAGAGTGACCTTGTGGACTCACTTTTACAAATATGTTTCACAGGGTAACATTTATACAACTGACAACTTACAAGCCATTCCCCCTTGCTCCTCTCCACTCTCTTACCAATCTTTCTAAACCACGTACATGAAACTTGGTGAAGCCTCCACAAATGTTTGCTTAGGCCTTTTTTCTGGTTACTCATGTAACCTCAGCAAGAGTAGCAGGATCAGATCTGAGTTCTTGCTGATGCCTTTGCGTGAGACACAGTCCATCCCTGGCATGCTGGTCAGAAGCCAGGAAGATTTGGAGCAATGCAGGAGCCGCAGGGCATGAGTGCAGGGCCCTACAACCCAGAAAATAGCATCGTCGTGTGGCTAGCTCTGCCTTCTTGTTGTTCTGAATCAGCAATCAGACCTTCAAAGTAACAATTTGCCCAGCACATGGGCATAGTCCCTTTCCTAGGTGAGATTGGGAAGCTACTATTTCATCACTAAGCGCTGTTTCTCTGGATTGCCAGCAACTAGCCACCATTAAAAGATGAAAGCAGAGGGGAGGCAGGGGAACAAGGGAACGTGGTCTTGCCTGTGGCACAGTGTGACTGGCAGGATGGATCAGAAATGCGTGAGGAAGTTCAGAGACTTTCTAGACAGTGAAGTGTTATTAGCGTGTATATGATTTCATTTTTCTCTTTTGACTATTGTCTAGCACGTGGAATTTATTGTGTCATTGATTTGGGCTATGACTCCAGTAGAACCAGTTAAGTAATGTATTGAAACCATAAACTGAATTAGCACTGAATTAACTATATGCCCTTTGTTGTGCTTTGGTTGCATGTAACAGAAAACTTCAATTCAACTGACTTAAATAATTCAGAAAATGTATTAATCTTGTACAACAAGAAGTCCCAAGGTGAGTTAGCCTCCAGACGGTTTAATTCAGTAAGTCAACAAAGTCAGGAATCTGTTTTCTTTTCATCTTTCTACTCTGCCGTCTTTGGCTGGTCTCACTTAACCTTGTAGGTTAGGTTTGTCCTTGAATGGTCCCTGTCATGCTTACATGACAACATAGCAGTTCCAGGTCTCACAGGGAGGACAGTGTCCAGCAGAAGAGCAAAGAGATTTCTGGGTGTATTGTTTGTATGCATACTTTGTAAATTTTTATATCGATCCATAATTAATCGTACATATCTGTAGAATATATGTGATATTTCAATATATGGATATGATATACAATGATTAAATTAGCATACTTAATAGATCCATCACCTCAACACTTACCATTTCTTTGTGTTGGGAACATTCCAGATCTTCTCTTCTAGCTCTTTTGAGATATAAAAATTAATTGTTGGTTTTTAAAAATACTTAAAAAAATTTTATTTCATAATCAACACATAATAATTATACATATTTATGAGGTACATACTGTTATGGGGAGAGCAAAGTGATCACCAGACAAATAATCTTTAAATTGCCAATAAGGAGCCTTTATTATAAACCCGGTGGGGGCTGCCCTCTAGGTGAGGGGAACAGCTCTGAGCAGTTAGGGGTACTGGCTTTTATACTGACTGAGCTGATACAAACAAGCTGCCAAATTGTTACAATCTGCCCTTAGGGAAGCAGACAGACCTTGCAGGTGCGGTTAGCAGGTAAACAAACAAACGACTTTTACAATATAGGTTCTTATTAGTTCTTATCCTGGTTCCCTACTCCTCCTTCATCTAAGAAAATGTTATCACCAGGGCGGTGCCTGTGGCTCAAGGAATAGGGCACTGGCCCCTTTCCCAGGTGTGGTGGGTTCAAGCTTGGCCCTGGCCAAAAAACTGCAAAAAGGAAAAAACAAAAAAATGTTATCACCTTTCCAAGGCTCTTAGGCAGTGACTTCAGTGAATCCTTGTCCCAGTTCTCCCTCCCCCTGCCCTACCCGCCATGTTGGATCATGGCTGGTGTTTTTTTCCTTAGCAAAGAGCGGAGGGAGTGGACCCGGGGGTGCAGTCAGGTAGGCACCTGTTTCAATACTGAGGATTCAAAATATAAGATGTAGAAGCCGTGGTACCCAAGCCCCGGGCCACAAAGCAGCTCTGCCTCCTGTCTTATCCTCTCCCTCTCCTCCACCCCGTGGAAAAACTGTCTACAATGAAACTGGTCCCTGGTGCCAAAAAGGTTGGGGACTGCTAGACTAAAGGAAAGAGAATAGCAGAAGGAAGGCTAGGGTATGAGACAAACCTAGGTTTGGCTACTTGGGAGATTTCTGATTATTGGAAACCTTTCTTCCCCAACTCCCCAACTTCCCAAATGAAGATCACCTTTGTGGCTCCAAGGCCTGGCCCATCGGTGGTGGAATAGTGCTGTATCTTGCCTGATTATGGTAGCAATGCTGAATCAGATGTGGATTCAGCCAGCCACAGCATAGCAGGGAATTACCCTAAGTCTTAGGAAATGTTGACATTATTTATTGAGTCATTTATTCATTCGAGGTATTCAACAAACTTTCCCCTAAACCCTAATGTAAACATTTCCCAACTAGAGAGGAAATAAGCTAAAAATTCTAAGTACCTACCCCTTGCTTCAACCAATATATTCTTTCCCTTTACCTCTGAAAGCCTGGCGTGGTCTTCCATGTTGAATGTATACAGAGGGTTGGTCTCAGCCAGGGACAACCAGTGGCCAGCTGAGTAAGCTTTCTCATAAAGGGTTTGGTATTAGAAAGACAACTTTTCCAAAGTTATAAGTCAATCTCCTTTATCAGTTCACCATTTATAAAGCTAGGAATTTGTTCTACTCTAAGCCTAGCCGCATTGTTTATTTTTTGATAATTTTCTGAAATTAGGTGGGGAAGCCACAGCCCCACCAAGCACCTAACAATACTCGTCATACTATCCTTTGATGCTAAGTTTTATCCCGGCTTTTAGTCCTTCCTTTTTCTTCTTGTGTCAGCAACCATCAGATCAGAGATTATATTTAGTTTAATGCATCTCTTTAGCAGTCTGAAAGGTATGGGTAAAATTTCTTTGTAGAGGTTGCTGTGAGCTGTGATGCTACAGCACTCTACCAACGGTGACAAAGTAAGACTCTGTCTCAAAAAAAAATTTTTTTTCTTTGTAGAGCAGTTACAAAATAGTAGTCTCTTCTCACAATATCATATCGTGTACCAACCAAAGTCATCTCATCATTCTCCCAAACTTATTAATTCTAAAAGGCCTGTGTCAGCATGAACCAGAGACCACTCATGCCTCGGAAATGTGTTTGCTTATTCATTCTTACTGGATCTGAAAGCAATTAAGCAGACTAAATGAAGCTTTCTTTTTGTTTTGGATAGCAAACTCTTTGTTTATTGATGGGTTATGTAATTGATATAAAAATGATTCTAAAGCAAAAAATATATGCCTAAAAAAACTAAGAATTTTTAAATATTTTAAAGTAATTTAGACATGATCATTTACATTAAACCTTACTTATCTATTATTAAAGCTAACTATATTTCCTGAAGATAATTTCACCAACCATCATATCAAAGGGACTTGATATTGAATTATAAATTCTGACTGAACTCTATTTTAATCAGTCTGCATTGCTGAAGTTTAGTATGTTTCAATTCTGAAAAGCCTTATGGTTCAGAAAGATTGCAACGTAAACACCATATTCTACTAAAATGCCTGCTATGAACCAAGAATTAGGTTTGGCATTTTCTCATATTTATTCTGAAGACCTAAATCTAATTATTTTTTGAAAACATAGCTCTAATAATTAAGTCCAACTTGTGCTTTTGCAAAATAATTCTCTCTGCCAGCATAAAAAGAGTCCCATATTCTGGGTTTCTGAAAATAATGCACTTCCCTTAGATACATGAGTAGAAAGAGTCTCAAAAAATATAAAGGATCTGGAAAATTAAATTCATTTCATAAAACTTTAGAAAAAATTACTAAGAAAAATCTGATATACAAATGAATGCAAAGAAGTCTCTCCTGGGTGTGATGAAGTAGGAATTGGCAAACCACAACCAAATCTGACCAACCACGTGTTTTTGCACAACCTGCAAACTGAGAATGGTTTTTACATGTTGAAAATAAACATAGGAAGAATAATATTTCATGACATATGAAAATGATAAGAAATGCAGATTTCAGTATTTTTACCGGGATACAGCCATGCTCACCCATTTATGTTTTGCATATGGCCCTACAATAGGAGAGTTCAATTATAACAGAGGCTATGTGGCCAGCACAATTCATGTAGCTCTTACAGAAAAGTTTGCCAACTTCTGTTAAAGAACATAATGAGGAAGATATTTCTATTATTATCTAATCCTATCACTAGTGCAACAATTTCTACATAATTTAAAACTGTATGATTCTGATGTCCTTTAATAGTTTCGGACCTGCCACATTAGCGAACACACTCTGTGACACTGAGACAGGAAAACAGGTATGCAATGTAGTGTTTAAAACAAAGTGTTAGAAAAATTGCTGTGACAATGTATGTTTGGGGTATGTACATATATTTCCTTCATTATAAATATAAAAGAAAACACGAAGGCAGCATATATAGGCACCTCAAGGAAAAGGGAAATTTAATTCTAGCCTTAAGAAAATCACTAGCAATTTTTTTTTTGTGCATTCTGGAATAAAATATAGGAAATGTCAGATGTCTGCCGGGGAGGCTGAGGCAGGAGAATCACCTAGGTCCAGGAGTTGGAGGTGGCTATGAGCTGTGTGACGCCACGGCACTCTACCAAGTGCAATAAAAAAGTGAGACTCTGTCTCTACCAAAAAAAAAAAAAGTCAGATGCTCTGAAATCCTTCTTACTCTCCTTCTTTAAATGACAAATAAATAAAACCTATTTTCTTGTATCTTCATAGTCATCAATCTCCTTCCTGTGTTTAAGCTCGCCTTCCTATAGTTGTTATAATTTTGTTCATTGTCACACTCTTACAATTTCTTCTAAAAAAGGGGGATGTGTGCTGTTCTTTTTCACTTGACAGCAGTGACTTCTACCTTCTTGTTTTTTTGTTCTTTTTTAGTTGAAGTCCTGTCGACCCACTTCCGTGTTCCCTGGTGAATTTCTCTCCTCTCACTTAGACTTCCTGCTTCTCAGTCTTTCTATTTGATCCCTTACACCCCTCCCCCATCCCGGGCCACCACTGCACAGTTTCATTTTCTCCTGTGAATTTCCTTCTCCATGACTCAGTCCAATTTCCTTTCTCCTTTAGCTCTGTATCTCGCCAGCGCCTGCCCATCTACTCCAATTTCCACCCTCACATCCAGGATCCTATCCAAATGCAAATTCTTCTCCCACACCCAAACACACCTGCCAACTTCGCACCACTTCACACAATCCGTCCGCCTCTCTCTCGTCCCTATTCCAATTAAGTCACCATCACTTGGGTGAGCATATGGCTTCTACACTGTGCCCTATTCCCTGCATCCGGGAAGAGGTGCCTGCCAAGGACACGTGAGCAGACCATGAAAGGCTCACACACCACTTTCATTTCATTCCATTTAGTTTCATTTCATGTCATGTGAAACTGCAATATATTTGAGTTTTACAAGGGATTCTTTTGCTTATTATTAGATTTCCATGTGCTCTGGAGGACAAGAAAACCTCTGCAGAGAAACCAGATTTGTAATTTAGGATGAAAGGCAAAGAAAAAAAGCATGAAAGAGAACAGAAGAAAAAGTATACATATATATTATACATACACACATATCTGTGCTTATTCATAGAAATATTCATTCTCCATTTAGTCACATAAGATGTTTGGCATAGGCTTCCTTTTTTAGTGACCTAAATCGCATTATTCCCAGTTATATCTATCCATCTGGGCCTCACAGAAAGAAATTAAAAAATGGAGTTGGTATGTACTTCAAACTGAATCAATATTATCTATGCAACATGTGATTATCATTTTATGCTTTTCACAATATTTTCATAAAAATTGTCTCATTTAGTTACAGGTAGTACAGGATCTGCCTCATTCAGTACTGGTGGCTCCTTAGAGTTGTCAACAGGATACGTGTTAAAGTTGGAGAGGAGTCCAGCATGCACTATCTTAGACAAATTCAATGATTTTGAAAAGCTTATCAGGGTTAGAGGAGAAAGAAGTGTGGCATCTGAGCCAAGGTCAAGGTTATGGGCCATCTCAAAATGTTAAAGAGGCTAAACACCATATATAAAAATTAACTCAAAAATGGACTTAAAAGTAAAACCTAAACATAAGACCTGCAACTATAAAACTCTGAGAAGATGATGCAGTGGGGAAGCTTCATGTCATTGGATTTGGCAATGATTTCTTGGATCAGATACCAAATGCACAGGTAACAAAAGTAAAAGTAGATAAGCTGAGCTACATCAAAATTTAAAAGTTCTGTGCATCACAGGACACAATCAGCAGAATGAAAAGGCAACCTATGAAATGGGAGAAAATATTTGTAAATCTTAGAGCTCACAAAGATTTAATATCCAGAATATATAAGTAACTCCTACAAATCAACAGCAACAACAACAACAAAAAGAACCCAATCAAAGAACGGGCAAAGGAATAGAATAGATATTTCTCCAAAGATGATATACAAATAAACAACATATGAAAAGATGTGCAACACTGCTGATCATCAGGGAAATGTAAGTCAAAACCATAACATTACCTTCCACCCATTAGGATAGTTACTATCAAAGACAGCCAACAACCGAAGAATAATAGAAAGTAGTAAGTGTTGGGAAGAACATAGAGAAATTGGAAGCTTTGTGTATTTTTGGTGGTACACACATTATGGAAAACAGTAAGGTTGTTGCTCAAAAAATTGAAAACAGGATTACCACATGATCCAGCAATTCCACTTCTTGGTAAGACTCAATAGGATTGAAGGCGGGGTCTTGAGAAGATATTTACAACCTCATGTTCGTCACAACACTATCCGTGAATCCATCAATGCGTGAATGGATAAACAAAGCACAGCATATCATACAACAGAATATTAGTCAGCTTTAAAAATGAGTGAAATTCCAACACATGCCATAACATGAGTAAATCTTGAGGACAAGGTCAAGTAAAATAAGCTAATCACAAAAAGAAGTTTCGTATGATTCCACTTCTGGGACGTATCCAGTGTAGTCAACTCCAGAGAATCAGAAAGCAGAATGGCAGTTGCCAGAGGCTGGGCGGGGGAAGGAAATGGGGAGTGGTGGTTTCTGTTTTCCAAGATGAAAAAGTGCTGGGGATTGGTTGCACCACAACGTGAATACACTTAGTGCTACTCAACTGTACCTTTAAAAGTGGTTAAGAAGATAAATTTTACATTACATGTATTTTAACACAATTTTAAAAAGTTTTGTAGGGGTTGAGATCTTGTCATTTTATATTTCACATTTCTCTCCCATATAATCTCCCTCTTGTCATATTAACCCTCATCCCTTTATAATGAGGAAAGAGAAGCCAGTGAGCTTTGGAACTTGCCTGTGACAAGCTCATCAGTGACGTCTTGGACCTTTGTCCCGATGAATATGCAAGAAGGTCCATTTTTGATTGCTCAGAGCCATAAATAGAGTCTCTAAATACCATGATTATAAAAATCCTATGTGAGCATATTTGAGGAAGGTGTAGGGCCCAGTTCTAATTATATCCCCATCACAGAGGAAAACTGTGGTGGCTGATACCTGGTAGACTATTACCACCCAAAAAGTACTCCACATCAGTGAAAAAGCCTGGTATCCAAGGAAAAAGTGAGTGAACTCTGTGTCCACTGCAAGACCTTTGCTCACAGACCTGAGAACCCTAAACAAGTCCACACTGTACCCCAACTCCCTTTTAGTCCCTGTAGCACTTCCTGAACAAATACCTCTAGATCCAAAGTCAACCATATAGTTTCTAACAAAGCCAGGCAGGACTGAAACCCAGGTCTCCTGTCTTAGAAAGGGTGTGAGTGAAATTGCTCTGGGTGGCCTTACGTCAATTCCTTCAAATACCAGGCCATGAAAGGGACATGCAGTAGCTACCCGCCAGGGAAGCTAGTAAGGAATATGAATTGTCCTCAGAGGAAGGCCTTGGCAGACTTGAAAACAGAGACTCAATGCCCCAGATAAGGAAAACATGTGAATCAATGTTCACTTTAAGGAACCAGGCTCTGACCACAAGAACTGTAGCAGACACTGCAATAAAGATGCTGGAAACTGACTGACCCTCGCACAGAGAAACTCCAGAGAGCCACTAGGAACTTCAGATAGAAAAGGGTGAGAGAGACAAAGAAACTGTGTGTTCTGAAGCCTCCATTCCTAACATTTCTACTTCGTAAGAACTAGTTTTCCTTGCTTCGGGAAGAGAGTATGATGTTGCTTTTATGTGTGTGTGTGTGAGGGTTTTCATTGTTTTTTATTTGTGTATTTATTTTGCACGGACTGAAAACCAGGGTTGAATAATGACATTGAAAGGGAGAAACCTGCGATAGTAGCTCCAATACATCTGGAGCCTTAGAACACATCCCTTGGCCCACACTACCTGTGACCTTCCTAAAAAGGGAGCCAACCTACGTTTCATGCATTGTGGCAAATGGAGAATTTTTGTTTAGACATGGCCAAGTTCTGTGGTAAATCCTTCCCCAGAGCACACTGACCATGGAAAGTTCCAGGCATTTCTGCTGCATTTTAATCAAATCACACAGCAGCAGTGGGTGGCAGGGTGGGGGTGGTTCTCTTGCTCTGGAATCCTCATAGGTGTGAAGGACTACTTGGACTGGGGTGATGAATCTTGGGTCTGGATACATGGTGGTCTCTTAGGAGTTCCCCAATTTCCCCTTTTTGAGTACCTTCCAGTCAGTCCTACAGCAGAGGGAAGAGGGCAAATCCAGGTGCTCCACCAAATGTTCCACTTTCTCCACTCTCCAGAGAAGTGATTTTCAACTCTCTTTACAAATCAAGACCCTTGGGGAGCTTTGAAAAAATACCAATAGAACCTGAAAGCAAGATGGTGGCAAAGAGGCATAATTTTCTAATTTCTCTGAATCCCCTTCCTCACCTCCCAAGAAAAGAAAACCAGGAGCAACAACTAGGATAGTTTTATAAGATGTCTGTGTGTCTAATGTGGTGCCCAAAAAATGCATACACGCCAAAGAGACGTTATCTGTGTATTATGTATTACGTTATGTATACACTTTGGGCACCTCTTGTAATTGCAGAAGTCAAATGTGACTTGCATTCATCTTTTGTTATTGGTAGATGTCAAGTATTACAATTTTAGACAGTTTTTTTCTTTCTAAAAATGTGTATACATTTTTTGGCACCCTGTGTGTGTGTATATCCACTTGCATGCATGTGTATAGATGTGTGTATATGTGTGTGTGTGTACAAATGGAAGATCAAACTGCCGACAGAAGCAATATCCACATTTTATAAGTAACTGTGCAGGAGGAAGACAAGAAAAAGCAAAGGCAATTCAGATGGCCCTAAGAATTTGGCAAACAAGAAATTTCTAATAAGCATTTACTTCTAAAAAGAAGGGCCCAATGGAGAGTTTCAGTTTGGCAGGATAATCTTACAAGGCAGCCAAAATTGGGAGGGAAACTTACAGACTTGAATCATAGGGTGAATCCAAGGAAGCTGCCGGAAGGTTGGGTAGGAAACACCATTTTCTGGGCAGAGCCGCCAGTCAGCAGGTGGGAGACTGATTGCCTAGTACTCCTCCTATCATGAAGAGGGAGTGCTTTGTTCTCACGGGAATAGAAGCTTCCTCTGAATACAGATTTGCCTTCCCTACCTGCAAAGCTTCTGCAAAAGTCACGACCTACTGGTGCCTTACTCACCTTTGTGCTACTCTAGGCAGAATTACTTCTTATCAAGAAACTCATTTTACAGCAAAAGACGTGGCTCGTCTTCCTGTGAGTCAGCCTTCTTATCATATTGCCCTTTGTGATTATTCTTATATCATCCTCTGTCACATTGACCTGTGAGAGTTATAACGCCAACTGAAGCATCTGGTACAGCATCTGGTATAGCCTCTAACTTGACAACCAGTAATTGGTGGTGCTATTTCTTCCACTGCCAAGATTCAAGAACCAAAGGGGTAGCTCCCCCAAAGACTGGCTCCTCTCAGTATCACCTCGATCCTTCCCACCTCCATGATGTTGTGTTATGCAGATCTACAAGGCTTCATTCACAAGGGAGAAAATGCTTCTACCAGGGGGCCCAGGAATGGTAGCAGACTCTACCAACCCAGCCCCTGGGTTCCATGGGTCTGTGTCTCAGGGGATGATCAAGCAGCACTGGCAGGAGTGATTTGCACTATTGGGGGAACGAATGCAGGTTGCTGCTACCCAAGTGGAGGGTAAATAGGAAGATGTAGCATGTGGGTGATCCCAGAGTGCATCTTAGTACCCTCATGTCCGTGATTAAGATTTCACTGTGAATCTAAAACAATATAGGCAGAGCTGCTGAAGGCTGAGACTCTTTAGGAATCAAGTTTGGGCCAAACTCCCAGACAGGGAACCATGACTAGCTAATGTGTTTGCT
Source organism: Otolemur garnettii (assembly GCF_000181295.1). Taxonomy (NCBI): domain Eukaryota; kingdom Metazoa; phylum Chordata; class Mammalia; order Primates; family Galagidae; genus Otolemur; species Otolemur garnettii. The sequence continues at coordinate 9,831,961 of NW_003852469.1, read as the reverse complement.
GAGGGCAAAGGGAATACAGAATACGTAATGCAAGGAGATACTTAAAAACACCAGTTAGAACCATGGGACCAGTTGCAGACAAAAGGACCATCATGGGTGTGAGTATTTCATACGTATTTTGCTATGAATATATCTGGGTACATATTAACCAAATGTTCGTCTTTTCTTGTCTCCCATCCTCCTACTATGTGACGTAAAATGCAGTTATATGCATTACCCTTATATATGTATCTCATCATTTAAATTCAAGATATCAAATGAGGGATGGGGTTTCAACTAGGCGTTCTATCATCTTTTGGGAAGTGGGTTAGCATGTTTTTAGTTGTCTATGGGTTCGTTGCACCATGTCAGACAAAGTAGGTTTTTGCTATTGTCATTATTTGGAAACTAAGTTTGGATAAAAGGGGTGTGTTTGGATGCCAATGTTCATTCTCCTCTTCTATACTCATAGAATGTCTGGTTTCTACCTGGGCATGTAGCCATTCAGAGTACAGATTATTTTTCTCAGATTCCTTTATGGTGAAGTATGGCCATGTGACTACGGGGTACCCATACTCGAAGTATCAAACGTATCTTTCAGAAAGGATTACATTAGTCAGCTCAGCCTGCTATCTCAAAATGCCATAGTCTGGGCAGCTTAAAGTACAGAAATTCATCTCTTGCAATTCTGGAGGCTGAGAACAAAAGATGGAGGTGTCAGCACGGTGGTTTCATTCCATGGCCTCTTTGCTTTGCACACTTAATGGTAAGCATGGGGAGAGAGAGAGAGCAAGCTCCCCACTGTCTCTCTTCTAAGGGAGGAAGAACAATTCTATAAGGATACTTGTCTCCTTTAAGGAGGAGGCATCGGGCATTCTCATTTTCAGCCCCTATGGCGGGGCACAGTGGCTCACACCTGTAATCCCAACACTCTGAGAAGCTGAGTGGGTTGATTGCTTGAGTTGAGGAGTTCGAGACCAGCCTGAGCAAGAGGAAGGCCTCACGTCTACTAAAAATAAACTGGCTGGGCATAGTGGCACATGCCTGTAGTCTCAGCTACTTGGGAAGCTGAGGCAAGAGGATCAACTGAGCCCAAGAGTTTGAGGATGCTGTGAGCTATGACATCATGGTGCTTTACCCAGGGCAGCAGAGTGAGACTGGAGACTGTTTCTTGAGACCGATTCTGTCTCAAGAAAATAGGAGTCATTTTCAGCCCCTTCTTCCTGGTAGCTGGAAAGCACGTGTGATAGCTGGAACCCACGCTGCTACCCTGGGCCATATGCCGGAAGCCACAAACTAAAGATACCGACCAGCAAGACAGAAGGAGTCTGGGTGTCTGTCTGAGGACTTCATCAGGCCCCCTTGTAGCCCTAGACATCCTATCCCCATCCTTTTGGATAAAAAACAAATAACCTTTCATCTTATTTCAGGCACAGTCTTCTTGGATGATAATCACAGACAAGCTTCCCCATAATCACTTCCGTGGATAACATATCATCTGTCTTGTGGATTAATTTAATCCCTCCACTCTTGCAGCTAATATTGTAAGTATAAACCAGGGGTCAAGGGGTCTGCTAGCTGTTGGCATATAGTAGCAATCAGTACAGTTGTTAATAAAGTCCAAAGTCCAGAGTTCAAAACAGACAGAGTACAGTCATTACAATCATAGGGATAAAAAAGAGAAAGTACTGGGTATTTAATTAGATCACCTATTTCTATATGGCCTGAGATTAAAGTCTTAAAGAAAAAGAAGCTTCAGTTAGGAGGGATGAATTGTTCCCCTCCGGGGACAGATTCTGAGAAGGCCAGGCCTGAGGTACCCGAGACTGGTGGACCAGAGAGTTTTTTTTTTTTTTTGAGACAGAGCCTCAAGCTGTCCCCCTGGGTAGAGTGCTATGGCATTATAGCTCACAGCAACCTCCAACTCCTGGGCTCAAGCGAGTCTCCTGCCTCTGCCTCCCAAGTAGCTGGGACCACAGGCGCCTGCCACAACGCCCGGCTATTTTTTGGTTGCAGCCGTCATTGTTGTTTGGCAGGTCCGGGCTGGGGATTCGAACCTGCCACCTTAGGTGTACGTGGCTGACACCTTAGCCGGTTGAGCTATAGGCGCTGAGCCGGACCAGAGAGATTTAAGGGGAGTCAATGGAAATGTGACCAAATGGAAGAAATGAAAATGTCTAGAACTCCTTAAGAGTGCAGAGGAATTACTTGATAAGCTTCTAGGATGTTGGCTGTCACCCCCAAAGGGAACACTTTAGTAACCCGAACTGCTATCTAAGGAGGGTGGCTCTGGTTAATAGCGGGATTTTTACTTTTCTGAGCAGCTATTCATGTTTGGGGACAGAATGGAACTGTGCTGGATAGGAGAGGAAAGGTTCTGGGGGACCCTGATGGCTCTTCTCCGTCCTTCCCCATGCAGCACAGTAAGCCTGACTGCTAAATAAATCCTGAATAGCCGCACACGCGCGCACATGCACACATAAACACAGGTTTTAAAATATCCAGACTTATTGATTTGGTCTGGGTGTGAACATATGGCCTCAGTATGGAACAGCAGAAGAAAAAAGGGTTATTAACTTAAAAGACTCATAGCACCCCCCCAACTGTTGCATAAAACAATTATGTGTCAGTAACATTTTCAAAAAGCAATCAAGACTATTCCTGGTCCATAATTACATGGAAATCCCTATGGAATTAACTTCGGAGATAACGTCTCAATAAATGTCTGAAAGGCTAAACAGTGGGGAGATCCCTCTGGTAGAAACACAAATATCAACTAAGGAGGATGTGTTGTAAATTTCAAAAAATATTTCGTTAAAGGAAAACGTAACAAGAGCTTTTAGCTAAGTGTGGATTGCTGTTAGTTTGTATATAGGATACAGAAGACATAAGCCAAGCAATTTATATTGTTCTGCAATTCCTTGAGATAAAAAAGTACGTTCCTGTAGGGCTCTTAGCTACAGGACCTTAAACAGACAACTTGACCTCTGCGGGCCTCCATCTCACCAGTTAAATAAAGGGTTTGAATTACGTAATTTCTAGGTCGATACTGGCTGAAAAATCCAGGGAGCTCTGATTATTTTATCAGGTGAAGGTCAATTTTAAATTCTCCTTGTTGTTGCCCAGGCTCTTTCCTATGTGGGTCATTTCAGGGAGGAATAGGAACCTTTGTCCTCCAGACAGAGAATCTTTTCTTCTTTCACGTATTTAAGACACTCCTCCAATCCTGCCCCAGGCCTCCTGCCCAGACTTTGCTGTTGCCTCTGGGGCCCCCAACTCGGCCTCCTATTCAGAAACCCAGGGACATCCTCCACCTCTCCTTCCTGGTCACCCAGTCAATCATAAAACTTTGCAGGTGTTTTCAGAAAAGCTCTCCGTATCAATGATCACCACCAAGAACAAAACATAATTATTCTCAAAGAAAAAATTATAAGCAATTTAGGGGAGAATAGTTTCTGGAGTTTCACAAGAAGTGCTGCCTGAGCAGAAAAAATAAGCAATATCTACAGCTCAATTTTTATATGGTAGTATGTTTGCATAATGATGGTGTGAATTTTAATGAAATGTACCTTGAGTGCTATGACATATAGTGCTTTTTTTTTTTTTTTGAGACAGAGTCTTAGTTTTTCACCCTCAGTAGAGTGCTGTAGCATCACAGCTCACAGCAACCTCCAGCTCTTGGGCTAGGGAGATTCTCTTGCCTCAGCCTCCAGAGTTGTTGGGACTATAGGCGCCTGCCACAATGCCTGGCTATTTTTGCTGCAGTTGCCACTGCTGTTTTAGCTAGCCAGGGCCGGGTTCGAACCCATCACCCTCGGTATATGGGACCGGGGCCCTACCCACTGAGCCACAGGCACCACCCCACATAGCACTCTTTATTACCCAAAATGGTGGATAAGGTTAGTCCAAGGATAAGATGTCAGTTTCACCCTTATCATTAGCTTTCACCTAAGCGACAGGAGTCTCCTGACTGGTTTCTCACCATCCATTATTGTGAGATCCGTTATCCCTCCTCTCTGTTCTCTGTTGTCCAGCAGAATAAATTATATAAAATTGTGCATCAGATCACAATGGCCCTAGAGTTCTCTCTTCCTGGGAACAGTCTACCCTCATCTTCTTTCCCTTTTATGTCCTATCTACCTTTCTTTCTTTTTTTTTTTTTTTTTTTTATTGTTGGGGAATCATTGAGGGTACAAAGAACCAGATTACACTGCTTGCATTTGCTGGGTAAAGTCCCTCTAATGATAGTGTCCCGCTCCTAAACTATCTACCTTTCAAGTCGCAGCTTAGTCCTTCCTCTCCTGGGAATTCTTCCCCAGCCACCACTCCCTGGTCATCATCCCCGCTCCGCACACACACCCTTGGTTAGCTCCCTTCTCAGCCCCACCCACATCTTTTTATTCGGTCCTTTTGTAGTTTGTACTCATTTACTTGGATAAGACTTGTTTGCTTTCCTGTATTACACACTAAACAGGGAATCCAGTGTGAACAAGGCCTGGACCACTTTTATTCACAGCTGTGTGTGCGTTGACGGTCACAGGGGGGCGGTCTCAGGGCCTCCCTCTTAGATTCCCTTCTGGCAGGGGTCTCATCATTCTGTCCAGAGGAGATGCTGATGCTGAAGGCAGTGAAAGGAGGCGTGATGCTTAGAGCTGTCCCCACGTTCTTCCAACAGCCTGCCATCCTTTCCACTCCAGGGGTGCCCAAGCTTCCTTCTGTCTTTTACCCCATAAGGCATAACCAGTGGGAATTCTTGGCTTCCTGATGCAACAGCATCTGTATTAAGATATTGATTGCTCTCTCCTTGACAAAGGCTTCTCTTCCTTTGCCACCCACACAGTAATTTTAATCATTCCTGCAGGCTGCATTCTTTCTGTGACAGAATGCTCCATCCCCTGATACCGGGTTCACCGCCCTCCCACGGAACAGTCAGGGGCAACTAAGCACGCGTTTAGGGAGGTATGCTCTGTCTTTTCACATGTGAGATCTTGCTGTTTCCTTTTTTTATTCATTATTAATAAAGTCATTTCTACTCATTAATATTTCAGAGATTTCATTTGCCTCATGTCTGAAGACAGAGAAGAGACAGACGGGGGACCTCACAATTCATGGCTCAACAACACACCTCTGGGATGAGCTGCATGGGGGCTAATAAGGGATGACAGGCCCCAGAGTTGCCACTGCCTATCAAGGAAGTCTGCAGCCCAGTCCCACCATCCTGGTGTCCACAGCCTAGTATAGATCGACTAAATAGCTAAGCAGAAATTTGCAAATCCTCTTCTCACAAATATCAAGGAACCAGTTACCCACACAGCACTGAAAGAACTCTGATGAAACACACCCACCTCTCTCTATATTATTTTTATTCCTTACTATTCCTTTAAGCCAACTTTTGCCTCTTTATGAAATCACATTTGACATTTACCTTTGCCAATGGGATATGGAATTTTTAATGCTCTTCCCTCCCATCTCCTAGTGCACATTTTAGGGAAGATCTTAGAATGCCCAATGGTGTCTGATTCACACTCCATCTCGTATCAGGACCCTTGGGTCACCATGGGCGGAGTCGAGCTCCCTGTCCTGTCTTGCTCCTTCCTATTTTTGCCTTTACAGACCCTTGTTAGGGACCAGATTGCACAAAATTACTTCTCCATGCTACAGACTTGTGCATGTGACTGGACTGCAAGTCCCCAGAGGACAACTCCAGTTTCTTTCTTTTTTTTGACTGGGGCTGGGTTTGAACCCATCACCTCTGGCACATGGGGCTGGCGCCCTACCCTTTTGAGCCACAGGTGCCGCCCTCCGGTTTCTTTCTTATCTTTGTTTCCATGTCCACCATGCATGGTGCATGGGGAGTGCCCGGCACACTGACCTCACACCCAACTTTCTCTCACCCTTCCTTGTATCATTTTCCTCTCATCTATTTCCTTCTCCACTTATTTTTTATTTTATTTGGTGAGTATCATATAAGCCAAATTAAAATCCTCCTGGAGCAAAGTCATTGTATAAGTAAATAATTAGGACATACGATCCCAATTATTTTGTAGGCATAAGAAAAAAAAAAGGATAATTTTCTATGTGTTCACCAAATGTTGAAACTAGCTGTCTTCACTGGTAAATCATGGGTAATTTTTAATTGCTTCTTATAACCTTCCACATTTTGAATAAAAAAGACATCAGTTTTATAATCTTTAAAATGAACTTAAAACTACTTTAATAAGAAATTTAATTCCTTATGATACTATCTCAGTAAGATTAGCAAAGAAATGCTGTGTTCTGAGAAGAAAAATCTTATAAAAACTTAAAACTACAATAATCACATCTTGGGGGAATTGGGAGCAACCACATATTTTAAGCATAGTTGTAGCACGCAGAATACCCCATTGGCATGTGACAATTTTAAAAGTGATTTCTTTACAGTTAGTTAAGAAAAGAACGGATTTGTGAAATGCTACACTGGGGGTCCTGGTTCAGGGGCACCTACTCTGAAAAATGGTGTAATCTGTCCCTGCTTATCGCAGCGTCAATGTGGTAAAACAGTATCATAACAAATTCGATAAATTTTGTATGTATACTTGATATATAGAGATTCTCTGTTGCCTGTGCACGAAATAGGACATTTTTATTTTATTCTTTTTGTGTGTCCTTGTTTTGCGTCTGTTTTGACAGGTTCTTACATGGACACTTTGAGAACAGAGGTACAAGGTCTTCTCTCAGATCAGTCACTGACAGGCCACTGCCTGTTGTCTTCCTCTAGATTAAACCACAGCTAGATTCCTCCCAAGGGAGACTTGGGAAAGCTCAGTAATCTCCACAATGCCAAGCAATCATACATCTCCCATTTTAAAATTAAATATCATTCTTTTGTAAATGGCTTGGGTTTATGGCTGTAAAACTTTCAAATAAAAATGAATATTGCTTGCGCGTGTGTATTTCAAACTTACACAAATGAATCTCATTCTGCTTCGTACTCTTTCATTGAACGTAACATTTAAATTCTAATTCTATATGGCTTTGTGTGCATCTAATCTGTTACTACTAACTCTATGGTGTGCAAGCATCAATTTTATCTCACTACTCTGTCTGATTGCTTCCAACTCTCTCCTGTCACAAACTTTACTATAAATTAACAGCTCCACGATCCCATATGGACCTGGTGACACTACATTTGTAATATATCTTGGGAGCGGAATTGCTGTAATCTACAATATCCATGATGATTCAGCCATTCTGCTTCTGAGATATATTACAAATAAATTCTCACCCAGGTCCATAAGTGTGTGTGTGTGTGTTTGACTCAGTACTTCTAGCTCGCTCTCCAGAGTGGCTGCCAAGTCTAACCTCCCACATTGCCACATGCAGTAGATAAATGGATGAGGACTCCTATGGCATTATCCAACTTTTTAATATTCACCAATCTTACGGGAGTGAAATAATACCTAATTGCTATTTTAATTAGCAATTCTCAGATTACTAATGAATTATAGCAACTCTTATGTACTTGTAGCCATTTCGAGTTCCTCTTCTATAAACTATCTTCTGATATTCATGCCTTTTTATCCCAGGATTTCTGTCTTATTCTTATTGATGTGAAGGCATGTCTTACATATTACATGAATCAGTCCTGTATTAATTTTGGACAATGTAGATGACATCTTTCCTTTGTAGATAACAATCTTTCCAATGTAGATAACAACTTTGTTCAGGGTGTCCTTAATTTGAAAGATACCCATATGCCTTTACTTTTGAAGAAACCAAAGTCATCAAATGTTTTGCTCTAAGGGTGACAGGAAAGCTGGATGAGGACTGGAGATAGATCACTTTAAAAAGGATGTTGTTCACTGGCCTTATCTCCAAGAAGAAGCTAAGGGGCTGGCCCAAGATTTCACAACTAGTCAGGTTTGGTCTCCATACCTTATGGTCCATGAAAAAAGAGAGAGAAGGTCAGGTAGGAGATGACAAATCGTATTATCAAAGAAAATCTAAGATCCCATTCTCTAGAAGAACATTTATAACTTTGAAATACAGTCTGCGTGTAGTGTGTTTGGTTTGTGGGCACATCATAGATTTCAGTGTATCAGTGTTCTATGTCCTCTTCCTGACTTAAATATACTAATATACTAATTGTTTACTCACAATGAAAGTTACTTTGCAATACCCTCCAGAGTCTCCTATGAGGTCCCATAATTTTCTCAGCAAAAATATTAGGGTTTTTTTTCCCTTTGTGTTTTACATTTTACATGAAAGACATGAATTTTGAGATCCTACTATGGGGCAGACATTGTGGGCCAGGTGCTTTAGAGTTGTATATTTTAAGACATGGAAGGCAACCATAAAATGAAGCAAAAACTCACAAGGAGATGCAGTATGGTTTATATAAAATTTAGAATGGATTTTAATTATTTAATTCCATCCAAAATCAAATACTCAGAAAAAACTTAAAAATCTACAAGGTAATTCTCATCATTAGCAAGAGCTTCACTTATCAAACATCCAGAAAGATCTGAAACGAAACAGCTTTATTTTGTAAAACCAATGGACATAAACTACGATGCAGAAACACCTATTTTTCCTGGGTGCAAATAAGTGCATAAAATAATTGTTTTCTCTTAAAAGGATATGTACTATCTAGATGCCCATGGGATTCTTAGAATTCCCACTATTTTAATGCCTTAAATCAATTATTCTCAGACACTCCTGTGTCTGTAATGCATTATTGTGTCAGAATGTTTTGTCATTAATATTCAAAGATTTAGACACTATCATTGATTAAAGAATAAAAAGAGATACAAAATTGTTGGTAAACCTTAAAAACTTACTTTTGAGGCTTGACACCTGTAGCTCAGCAGTTAGGGCACCAGCCACATACACGGGAGGTGGCAGGTTTGAACCCAGCCCGGGGCCTGCCAAACAACAATGACAACTACAGCAGGCACTTGTAGTCCCAGCTACTTGGGAGGGCGAGGCAAGAGAATCGCTTAAGCCCAAGAGTCTGAGGTTGCCGTGAGCTGTGAAGACATGAAACTCTACCAAGGTTGACATAATGAGACTCTGTCTCAAAAAAAAAAAAAAAAAAAAAAAAAAAAAAAAAAACCCAGCTACTTGGGAGGCTGAAGCAGGAGAATCGCCTAAGCCCAGGAGTTGGAGGTTGCTGGAAGCTGTGACTCCACAGCACTCTACCAAGGGCAATAAAGTGAGACTCTGTCTCTAAAAAAAAAAAAAAAAAAATTACTTTTGAAAAATGGATTTTTGAAAACAGAAGTCTTTTTCAACTCCATCCTTTAATCCATCAATGACATTCTGTCCGTCACCATTTTAGTCTCTCTTTACTATGTTCTGCCAACACTGAGCTATTAACCTAGACTCAAGAGGTTTTTATTTAAGTATAAATAAAACTAAAAGATATATTCTTCAGTTTAGGGAAGAAAAGTAGTCATTGATGAAGATCAATTTTATATTTTATTTCCTAAAATCTGAGCACATATAAAGGGTAACATCAGCCAGAAATTCACCCTGAAGGAAAAAAGCATGTGAATGTGGTGACAAATCTCACGACATACCAGCACTTGGTCGCCTTGGAGAATCTGCCTTCTCTTCCTGTTTACTAGATAGCACCTGTGTAGGCCAAGATGTGGGATGTGTCTGAGATATCGTGTGTGTAAATAGAATTCCTTTACACCCATGACAGAACTATCTTTCTCAATTTAAAAAGTAGAAGATGACGCTTCTAATCCTAGCACTCTGGGAGGCTGGGACGGGTGGATTGCCTGAGCTCACAAGTTTGAGACCAGCTTGAGCCAGAGTGAGACCTCGTCTCCAAAAAATAGCCGAGTGTTGTGGTAGGTGCTTATAGTCCCAGCTTATAGTCTCAGGAGGCTTAGGCAAGAGAATCATGGCTCGGCGCCTGTGGCTCAAGCGGCTAAGGCGCCAGCCACATACACCTAAGGTGGCGGGTTCGAATCCCCAGCCCGGGCCCGCCAAACAACAATGATGGCTGCAACCCCAAAATGGCCAGGCACTGTGGCGGGCGCCTGTGGTCCCAGCTACTTGGGAAGCTGAGGCAGGAGACTCGCTTGAGCCCAGGAGTTGGAGGTTGCTGTGAGCATGATGCCATGGCACTCTACCCAGGGGGATAGCTTGAGGCTCCGTCTCAAAAAAAAAAAAAAAAAGAGAATCACTTGAGCCCAAGAGTTTGAGTTTGCTGTGAGCTATACAATACAGCACTCTACCACAGGGGCATAGTGAGACTGTCTCAAAAAAACAAACAAAAAACCCAAACAACTAAAAACTTACCCTGTAAGATATTAAAACTTGTTATAAAGCTAAGTAACCAAGACAACTTGGTTTGATGCAGGAAGAGAAACAGATTTTTAAAAAGGCAAGTGAAATATATCTAACTATATGGAAGAATTTGCAATGAAGTAAATATCACATTTCAAATCAATGAGGAGATGAGAGATGACTCAGTAAATGGTGTTGGATAATTGACTAGTTTGGGGGGAAATAGGGTGAGATAAGTCTAAAAATGGATCCCAAATAAATTTTCAGAAGATCAAAAATTACCATAGGGAATAGAGACTAATAAGGTCACAATCATGAGATAAAGAAAAATTTAAAACATGACATAAATAATATAAGAAAGGATTAGAGAAAAGGTTAAGGTCAACTTGAAAACTTAAAACTTCAAAAGTATAGTAGAAAAAAGCATAAAGAAATTTAAAATACAAATAAGTTGGAAGTATATTTCTGGCATATCTGATAGCATTCGATGTGGTAAAGGAGCAATTTACCTAATGTGTAAATGACCCATAAATCTATAAAAATATCCAAAGTACACAAAAGGCAATTTTTTTCTTATCTGCAAAACATGAAGATTTTCAATATCGTTCACATTTATAGAAAAACAGAAACAACAGCAGCGACTTTTACCCATCATATGGTGAAGGGTACAGAGTTATACTCAGTGTTAGCAAGCATATGGAAAATAGGAACTGTCAAGCACGTCTAATCAGAGAATAAAATTGGTCAACTTTTTTATAGAGCAATCTAGCAATATCGCTTAAAATACAGTCTTCTCCTCAGCATGTCCACTTACATAGACGTAAACACATCATCTTTTCCTTATATAGAAGTAAATATATCTTCGAAATCTTGGGTAACTATAAAAGTTACAGCATAATGTGTAGTGACAAAAAAAGCTACCTAAATATTTTTAAATAGAGAATTGCTTTAACAGTATAATTTATTTATGAAATAGAATAATTTATAGTTGATAATAATAGATAACTCTGCGTGTGCCAATGTGGAAACAAATTTACGCTCGTGCTTATACACACATGAAAATGGTCCTTAAATTGTAATAACAATTTCCTCCAAAAAGCAGTATAAGGAACAAAAATTTGGTCTCTGCCGGTTCCACCCCCCAATGTCTTTCCCATATTTATGCATTAATTATATGTACAATCAAAAATAAAAGTCATTGATATCAGCAAGCAAGCGGGCAGAATAGGAGATGCCAGTCTCTGTCCTCCAAAGAGCCAATTAGAAAAGTGTGTATGAATGAAAGGAGGTGTGGGAAGGCCAAGGGTTCGATGAAGGAGTGATTCCAGCAACATGATGGAACAGAACATCCCCCAGCATCAGTCTCCCTCCAAAAAGTTTAACTAGAAACAAGTCGAAGATAAGAAAAGCATCCTGTGTTGGGGGGTTTGCTCATGAACCCCAACCTGGTTTGAAAGTCGGCTAGGAAAAACAATGCTGCAAATACACAAGTTTCAAGCAAAGTCTGAAAGTACCTGGAGAAGACACACATTGATTCATGAGTAAACCGAGAAAATGCAGCACCTCCCTGGACTCTTCAGAAGGCTTTTATTGATTTATAACAAAGGCGTATATACAAAAGGTATGATTGAAAGAATCCCAAGTTACCAGGAAGACTGGAGGGAGAGAGGGAGAGAAGTGGAGAGAGAGAGAGAGAGAGACTAGGTAAGCGGTAGGGCATTGGTACACAGCCAATGGTGTATTTAAACAAAGGGGGAGGGAGAAGCTAGTTCTATTCACACAGGGGAAGTAAACCAGATTTCCAAATCTAACTACATGTTCAAAGAGTTTAATTCCTCCCAACTGTTAACTCTTCAATGCATAGGCCTGGTCCAGCCTGGCCGGGCACCACGGGTTCTTTTCATCTTCTGTGGATTTCAAGAACCCCCAGGGAGTGTCCGTCTGCTGGCATTGCCCTGGATACCCCAAGATTGAGGCAGGGCACCCCATTGAGAAGCCAACCTATCTACCTCCCACAATCCTGAATTTACCAGAACTCAGAGAAAAATGAAGAAACTCGCCGTGCCTACAGAATCAGAGGAAACCACAACTGGTAAGAGAAATAGTCATTTTAGACTTTGCCACACACTCCCCAAGCCAGCATAAAGCCATCAAGGAAAACTCTTCTGGACCCACTATTGGCGGAACTTCCTTGCATGCTCCACAAAGAGCCTTGCTGCTAAAGTCCTCTGGTAGACTGGCTAAGTACATGGATCAGCAGATGGGTGGGCCTGTCACCTTGGTCTGTATGGTTGAATCTGAAGTCTGGATCTACTGGGATGGATCTGTCGATGGGTGTTAATGGTGTTGGACTCATAGCCTGTTTTCAAGAAGTTAAACTGGAACTTGTATCAGTGGGCACTGCCCTGAAGCTTGGGCCCACAGGGGCTAACCTGGTGCTAGGGTGGACTTGGACCCTGAATATATTGGGAGAAGGCCCAGGTCCTGGATCCATGGAGCCTAGGCTTGAGCCTGAATCTTTGGGGTGGATCCTGGAGCCAGTCCAAAGGCATCAGCCTTAAACTAGGTCTGGACCAGGTGATTTTGGACCTTAGGTCTACTGGAACAGCCATGGACTCTGGATCCAATGAAGCCTGGGTCTGGAGGGGCTGAAGACCATTTTTTGATTTAACGATCCCACTAGCAATAGAAGATAGGCTGGAGCCTGTGTTGGGTAGAATTTGAACTAGACACCCCTTAAATAAATCCAAGATGCTCAAAGGAGTACACAGTTAGAAAAATGTTGAACTAGAGAAACATCAGCCAGAAGCAAAAAGCAACCGGGATGAAACGTATTTGTCTTGGCCTGAGTAGAGACGGTAGAAAAAACGTCTGTGCAGTAGCTAAGGGTCTAGGACGGTGGTTATGCCGTGACCCTTTAATACAGTTCCTCATGTTGTGGTGACCCCCAACCATAAAATTATTTTCATTGCTATTTCATAACTGTAATTTTGCTACTGTTATGAATCATAATGTAAATATCTGATATGCAGGATATATTTAGGTGACCCCTGTGAAAGAGTCATTTGACCCCCAAGGGAGTTGTGACCCACAGGTTGAGAACCGCTGGTCTACAATAACTTAATCTGAGCAATCAATAGAAATCAGTTTATATAAATAGAAATGTGAATAGCACATAAACACGTAAACTCTAAATTAAAAGCTCAATGACATGCCACTTCACACTTTTTATATTATCTGGTATAGGAGATGATATGAAGGAGCAGGTGAGTCTTAACGACTTCTGGCCTATGTGTATAAATTGGTATAACCTCCTGGGATAATAATTTCTCAATATGTAACCAAGTTGAAATGTGCATATTGACAACTCCTCCTATAGCTTGTAAATAATGTATATTTAGGCATCATTATTAACATAAATTCCTGTTCTCATTGTGTGGGCCTAGAATCACATGTTCCTGGCTTCTGGCTGGGAGCTTGGCTATCTAGCCTATTGGAATAGCCACCCATGAGCTCCAACTCTTTATGAGAAATGAAATTCTCCTTTCTAAATTAAAAAAAAAAATTATGTGACTATAATTCTAGATGTGTTGACATTAACAGTAATTTGAGTAAGGAATTTTTATTTACACAAACTCTCAATATGTGCCTGATACCTTTTTTTTTCTTTAATGCAGAGAAATAAATAGCAAAGCAGTTAAAGATGCTTTTTTTACTTTATTGAACGCAAAGTCCAGACTTTGGAAATGCATTTTGTCATGGCAACATCTTGAATTAATAATTAGTTCCTCGGACACAATGTGGAGACCATCAGAATACTTTGGTTCTTCTCTCAAAGGGCTCTGACTATCTTCCTGGGGTGTCTGGGTCAGATGAAACCTTTGTTTACCTCGGATAAAACGTTGGATTAGCAGCCAAAGAAACTAAACGGAACAAAGAAGGCAAGCAGAAACCATGGAAACTTCGCTTGTTTTCTGTCAACTGATGCGAATTTTATTTCATTAAAGATGATGTTAATTGCTACAAGCTCTGAAATATCTTCGTTAATTTGACTAGAGATTTTAATTGTTGGATCTAAACCCAGGTTTCAAATTGCGATCCTGGGTGACATTTAGGTTGTTAATGGACTTGTTTACTTTAATCAGCTAGGCATTGTCTGGCTGATCTCCTCTCCACTCTCAGTTTGTCCCCAAATGTCCATCTATTTTTCAGAAAGTAGCATGCCACTTGTGGTTTTACAAAAAACGCATCTCTTTACACTGTTGTTGTTGTTGTTTTTAATTTCACAAATCCACATACTGTCCTCATTAGCAAAAGATAAAATACAAGACTAGGGAGATGGAATGAACATTTCTTCTTCGAAACTTTTCTCTGAATTATATTTCCTCCTAGAATACAAATATATTATGCATCTATTATATGCTTAAATACATATATTTTATAGATACACATATATTTACATATTAGTTATATACACACGCACACACAAGGGTACCAAAAACCTTATACACATTTTAAGAAAGGACAAAACTATTTTTTTTATTACATCATAGCTGTGTACATTAATGCAGTCATGGGGTACAACGTGCTGGTTTTATATACAATTTGAAATACTTTCATCAAACTGGTTAACATAGCCTTCACTGCATTTTCTTAGTTACTGTGTTAAGACATTTATGTTCTACACTTAGTCTATTTAACATGTACCCTTGTAAAATGCACCATAGGTGTGGTCCCACCAATTGTCCTCCCTCCACTCATCCTCCCCCCCTCCCTCCCTCTCCCCTTTCCCCTTCTTCTTGGGCTATAATTGGGTTATAGCTTTCATAGACAAAACTATTAAAAGTGTGATACTCAAGTCAAGTTTGTCTTCTGTGAAATTATATGAGATATAATATAATATCTTGTAAGTGATATAAGATAACAAGCATATTATATTGAGCATTAAAATTTTCATACAGCTTTTCCCTTTCTTAAAATGTGTATCCATGTTTGGCATTGTCTGTATGTTTATAAAGGTGAATATTCTCGGAGTGATATCTGCAGCGATACGGCAGAAGAGAAGGCTCCTGACTACTCTCCTCCCACAGACTCACCCAGTAAACACCTACACAAAGATTAATTCTCCCCAAGAGAAAGACAGACTTTAGTTGAAAGAATTCTACCCACAGGATGACTGAGAAAATATTCTCACCAAAATAGGTAGAAAAAAATGGAGATACACTTGCACAGTTACCCGTTTCTGAGCACAGTGTCTTCCCATCTGGAAGGAATCCCTGGTTCTCAACTTCCTTCTGAGGGGTTAGAAGTTTGTGCCACACACGTCGTGCCCAAATTTTGCAGCCTCTACCAAAGGACCTACCTATTAAACCACCTTCCTTGAGGAACAACAGAGACAGGGCATTGAAAGATTTACCTGAGGCACAAAGAACAAAGGGAGATTTTGAAATGTGTGTGCACTGCCAGTGACCATAGCTCCTGCGTTGGGCTTCCAAGTCCCCCCAGAAAGGGTTTGGATGTGAACTTTTCCAGCACCTACCTGTGGTCCTGGTCCCTGTGAGCCAGTATCTGCAAACTACATAGCAAATGAAAACTAAAACTTCTTCAGCCTAAATGTGTGTGTTTTGAGGGGGAGGGCAGGCACGCCTTGGGTCATCTCGTTTAGCTTGCTCTAGGGACAAATTCCTACAATTTTTCATCATGAGGAGGCTAGGGGACCTCTGAATGACTGAAAGGAAAAGTGAGCACACCCTGACCCTACTTTAATCTACATTTCTTTATATTTAAAATGGGTATCTTGTAGACAACATATAGTTAGGTCTTATTTCTTGATCCGGATGGACAATCCTTGTCTTTTCATTGGTGGATTTAGACCATTGATGTTAAAAGTTACTTTTTATGAGGCCAGGCATAGTGGCTTACACCTGTAATCCTAGCACTCTGGGATGCTAGGGTGGGTGGATCACCTAAGCTCAGGAATTCAAGACCAGCCTGAGCATAGCAAGACATTGTACTAAAAATAGAAAAACTAGCCAGGCACTGTGACAGGTGGGTGTAGTCCCAGGTACTCAGGAATTTGAGGCAAGAGGATCACTTGAGCCAGGAGTTTGTGGTTGCTGTGACCTACAACACCACAGCACTCTACCCAGGGTGACAGAATGAGACTCTGTCTCAAAAAAAAAAAAAAGTTAGTTTTGAGCAGCGCCTGTGGCTCAAAGGAGTAGGGCGCCGGCCCCATATGTCAGAGGTGGTGGGTTCAAACCCAGCCCCAGCCAAAAACTGCAAAAAAAAAAGAAAAGTTAGTTTTTATGGTTGAATTAATAATTTACTGTATTTATTACTATATTTTATTTGTTGTGCTTGTTTTTTGTACCTGATTTTGTCTTCCATTCTTTTTCTGCCTTTATGGTTTTAATTGAACATTTTATATTATTCCATTTTCTCTCCTTGACTGCCCCATAAATTATACTCCTTTTTTTTTCCTTTTTTTTTTTTAATTTTTTTTTGGTTAGTGGTTTCCCTAGGGACTATTGTGGCAAGTCTACTTGTAAATAACACTGTACAACATCATAGGCTGTATGAGTAGCTTATAATAATAAAATAAACTTCATTCCTTCCCCTATCCTTATATCACTGCTGTAATTCATTTCACAAGCATACATAAATATGTATATAATAGCGACAATATATTTGAATACATTGTGATTATTTTGAGCATACCATTATTTGTTAGGTTGATGAAAAATAAGAAAAAAGCTTTTATTTTACCTTCACTTACTCTTTCTCCGATGCTTTTCCTAATTCTAGGCAGATCTGAATTTCTTTCTTTCTTTCTTTCTTTTTTTTTTTTTTTTTGTGGTCTTTGGCTGGGGCTGGGTTTGAACCCACCACCTCTGGCATATGAGGCTGGCGCCCTACTCCTTGAGCCACAGGCGCCGCCCAAGTAGATCTGAATTTCTGATCTTTATCGTTTTCCTTCTCTCTAAAAGATTTATTTTCCACCTAATGGGCACAATGTAAGGATAAACAGCACACCTCCTGGGTGTGGGACACCATGACAACAGGGACTTTACCTAACAAATGCAAACATTGTAACCTGATCATTTGTACCCTCATATTAATCATAATTGGTTTAAACTCCTGTCTAATAATTTCAATTAGTTTACCATATCTGAGTCTGGTTCTGATGCCTGCTTGGTCTCCTTAAACTATGGTATTTTGTCTTTTGGTACACTTTGTAAATTCTTTTCATGGCCAGAATTGATGTACTGGATAAAAGTAATGGTTATAAGTAGGTCTTTAATAATGTGACGGTGAGGGGTGGTGGCAGGGAAAGAATCCCACAGTCCCACCAGTAGGTCTCAGTTTTTAGTGAGCCTGAACCATTCAATGATAAACGTCACATCTGCTTCTCAGTGTCCTGCCCCCCACCTTCAGGGAGCAGGAAAGGCAGAGCGGGCTGGCGTTGGGCTTTCCTCCTTTCACATGACGGTCTCAAGTTCAGACTTTCCCTTCCTCCCAGGAGAGTTAGGCTGTGACCAAGTACCATCAGGCAAGGCTGTGGATAGGTACTTTATCCTGAAGGCAGATCTCGTGAAAAAGAACACTGGCATATTTCCAAGTCATTCCTTTTCCCTTTCCTTTGCAGAAATAGCAGGAAATTTTTTCTATGTATTCACTATGAGAACCTGGTCAAGCTCCTGGAGGAAAAACTTTCAAAAGTGTGTGAGCACTGGCTGACCAGTCCCCCTGGAGTTTTCATCTCCCTGACTTATCCACATGGCGCCTCCAGCACTGTATCAATCCTTGTCCAGATTTCCCTACCCTGGTTCCCTACTGGTTCCCACATGGGGGCTTCCGTGCTGACAAACTGCAATTCTCTCATTCAACTACCAGTTTCTCCATTTTTAGGAGCAGCGATTTGCCCTGGGAGGCCCCCTCTGGGCATCTAAGAAGAACTGTTAATTTTTCAGTTTGTTCAGCTTTTTAACTGTTTGGATGGAGGTGCAGCTTTCAGCTTTTTACCTGCCAGACCGAAACTAAAAGTCCTTATCTTCTCTTTTAAAGAATATTTTTTCCAGATACAGAATTATAGATTGGTGTATTTATTCTTTCAACATTTTTTTTTTTTTTTTTTTTTTTTGCAGTTTTTGGCCAGGGTCAGCTTTGAACCTGCAACGTCTGGTATATGGGGCCAGCGCCCTACTCCTTTGAGCCACAGGCGCCGCCCTATTCTTTCAACATTTTAAATATTTAACTCCACTCTCTTTTTATCTGTCTGCTTTATGAAAAGAAGTCCAACCTATTTCTGTCATTTTTCCTGTGTATACAAAATGGTTATTGCTCCTTGTAGATTCTTTTAAGATTTTCCCTTTGTCCCTGCCTATGTTACCAGACAAAGAGCTTACGTCCACCTGTCACTGTCAGCCAATATGTGGAGATGGGGATAGGTCCACCACACTGTATTTGTCAGAAGGGTGGGATTCTGGAGAACAGTGAGCGGAGCCTCTCCAAAACGGTTTTGTTCTTTCATTTCCAAAATTACAGTTTTATACATATCAGTTCAAAGCAAAGACTACACCAACCCCTATTCCGAATAATAATCAGCCTAACTTAGTGACCTATTACAACATTCCAATTCAAAAGTGAATCTCCCAAATCAATCCCCCTAAACTACTCAAGACAGACGTCTTTGGGGTGGAGCTAAATTTACAAAACAGTGAAAACAGGAGATGGGGTGAAGGTCAGGCAGGACCTGAACCGAACTGACCAGCTGTGTCGCGTCGGCCCCAGTCTACCTGACCCCATCTTATTCCCACTCCTACTACTACTATTACTACACTTCATATCTATGAGACAGATTTTATGTAGAAATAATTGCTATGATTTATTGCATTTGTCCAGAGACTGAACTTATTTGGGCGAGAGACATGCAGCAGAGTTAACAAAAGACAACAAGGGGCACCCTAAATCCAGTAACAAACAAAGATGAATGAGAATCACATACTTCCCGTCTCGACAACTGAAGTTCTTAACCCTCATCTCTGCACAGTTCTGCAATGCCCTGGTCCAACCTGAGTTCACCAGTTATTGGAATGTATACAGGTCTCAGCAAAGCGGATCAAGGGGCCTCTTTCTCAGCAATGCAGAGTGTGGTCCAGTGTAGCTCAGGCAGAGATCAAAGGGATGGGCTGGAGGCCTTGTAAGTTCCTTGGTCTGGGTGAGTCCATTCCTGGAATGAAGAACTTGGAAGATGTGTCTCAAAAACACTCCAGGGTAAAGACGTAAACAGGCTCGATCTGGCCTCTTCACACTGGCGTGGATGAAGTCAGCATCGTGGGATATTACACACTTCTGCTGTGTCTGTGTCGATACTGCAGGAGAAATTGAAACCTGAATGAAGTTTCCCAGTAAGTGACGTGGCTACAACACGGTCTCCCAAGTGACCCCACACCCAGCTGATTTGCAGGAATATTCACTTGAATTACCCAGAACTTCCGATCACTTCTACAGAAACTCTTACAACTAAGTATTATCTTAAGAACTGTGCTAAGGCTGTAAATAAAAATATGAATGTTCTCATCGTGCAACCCTCAGCCTCAAAACCCAGAACCTGTGGCTCTCTGTAGGGGACTGCTGCGTGGTTTC
This sequence comes from Otolemur garnettii, assembly GCF_000181295.1. Taxonomy (NCBI): domain Eukaryota; kingdom Metazoa; phylum Chordata; class Mammalia; order Primates; family Galagidae; genus Otolemur; species Otolemur garnettii. Next base: position 9,812,053 of record NW_003852469.1, on the reverse strand, counting down.
AGTCTGTTACCCTGGACACAATCCTGTCCTAATTTTTTCTGTAGCAACAAAACCAAGAATCAGCACCAAGTTTTAGAATGTTGACATAAAACTGAGTTAGCCCATGTTGGAATATTAAACCAGACAAACCCTGGTCTCCAATGCTTGGCAGTGTTTTTAAAAATACAAACAATGTGCTTTCAACTAGCTTCTGTTGCAATGAAGAGGGAGATTTTTGGCCAAGGAATTGAATTATGATGTTTCCTTTGTCTCCTCAGATTCGGCTTTTCTTGTGACTTAGCATTTTTTCTTCTATGTCAGAAGCTGAACATTACCAACTGGGTTATAGGTACTGAGATGTGCAGGCCTTGAGCACGAGGGTCATGGTTCCTTGGCTGAGAGTCACACTGCCCGTACTTTGCTGTCAGCCGCAGGAGTCTGAGACTTCGGTGTCCTTGTTTCTGTCTCTCCTTTTGTCTTTGCATTCCTCTAGCAATACCTCCTTAAACAGAGCCTAAAATGTGTAGCTTTTCAGCTGTAATTCTCCTGTATGTGCGTAGTACAGCAGCGTGGATGAGGAGTGGTGGGAAGGTGCCGGGAGAAGAGAAGAATTCCATGGTCTACAATCAGGTCACGTTCTTCTGCTGAACCTGTGCCCTGGCGAGGACCATGCAGGTGCTTCTCAGCTTTTCCACCTCTCAGGTGAGGCAGGAATACTAGGGGTGGAGGTGGTGGTAACTGGCTCTCATTCCCTCACTGCATTAGGCCCTAGTAATTTCCCTTAAGGGAAGGGGCAGCCAGAATGCTCTGGGCTTACATCACCACGGTTGCTTCTCTCCTCCCTCTGCCAGAAGCTCAAGGGGCTTATTCTCCGGTGCTCACAGTGAGGTCTTCCCCTCGAGAGCCTTTATTCAGAGAATTTCAGGAAAGGAAACGGTTGTATTCCTTTCTTCCTAACTTTGCAAAGACAATTTTCTTTTTCTGTAGCAACAAAACAAAGAATCAGTTACCAAATTTTAGAGTGTTGACCTACAACTGAGATACCCCATGTTGGAATATTAAACCAGACAAACTCCTGTCTCCAGTGCTTTCATTGTTTTGAAAAATGCAAACAGCATGCTTTCAACTAGATTATGTTGCAAGAGGGAAGAGGGGGATTTTCTTCATGGTACCACCATTCTTACTCTAGCCCAGGGGTCCTCAAATTTTTTAAACAGGGGGCCAGTTCACTGTCCCTCAGACCGTTGGAGGGCCAGACTGTGGGCCCCGGGACTAGTCAGCTGCTAAGCAGGACAGACAGTGCTGGCAAAAACACCTGGCAGGCTGGATAAATGTCCTAGGCGGCCCATAGTTTGAGGACGCCTGCCCTAGCCCACCCCAGTGTGTCTTACTTCGATGGGGAGGGAGTGCTCAGGGGCAGTTTAACTATGTCCCACTTTCCTCTTTGCATATATAAAACCCTGATGTAGTTGTATTTGGTCTTGAAAGTTTTGAGGACCATCTGCTGGAAGTTATAGGCTATTCTCAAGCCCTCTGACATCCCAACCCTACAACCCAAGGTGGTCCTGGCCTTGGACACCAGGATCCTCGACTCTGACCTTGCCACAACCCCCGGCCCATGCCCCAATCTCATAGTTTCCCATGACAATTCTTGCTGGACATCTTTAAAGGCTTGTGTCACTTTGTAAGTGAAGATAAATAGGACAATGGAGTCAGTTAGGATAAAGTAGGAGAAGTGTAAAAGGCTACGTGACCCTCACCACCTTGCTTAACATTCCCCAGACCCAGGTCATAAAGATGTGTATCTTAAGGAATGAGCAAGCTGTGCTGGGGGGAACAGCACTGAGAGGAAAATAATCATTTTCCATCGTTGCTAAAGTGAAGATGACATTACTTTACCTCCTTCATGTTTACAGGGAAGGAGCTGAAACATATTCTTCTTAGCAAAGTATCTCCAGAATGGAAGAAAAAGTATCCAATGTGCTCAGTCCTACTATGAAACCAATTTATAGCTTTCATATGAAAGCTATAACTGAATGATAGCCCAAGAATATGGGGAAAGGGGAAAGGGAGGGGGGAGGATGTGTGGAGGGAGGGTAATTGGTGGGACCACACCTACGGTGCATCTTACAAGGATACATGTGAAACTTACTAAATATAGAATATAAATGCCTTAACACAATAACTAAGAAAATGCCACGAAGGCTATGTTAACTAGTTTGATGAAAATACTTGAAATTGTCTATAAAACCAGCACATTGTACCCCATGACTGCATTAATGTACACAGTGATGATTTAATAAAAAAGAAATTGAAAAAGGAAAAAAAAAGTAAAAATTACATTGATATTGCTGTAAATTTTGGATGAAGTTGCAATTGGCAAGATGCCTTTTTCTCTGTAACTTTGATTAAAACTGCTGTGTATGTGACCAAGGCAGAATGGATTTGAAGAGACTTCTCTTGCTGTTCTCTGGATGTTCTGGCTTTTCTGCCATAAAACTTGCTGTCAAGACCCTTCCCTGTCTCTGGTTGGTGGACAAGCCCTTTCTTGTTCAGCCATAACTTTGGCAATAATGACAGAAGCGATCTCAGAATTATAAATTTGCTAATCTGAATTGTAACATTTTAATTTCAGGCATCAAGTTTCCCAGAATCAAGGGGATAATGCCCATACTCTGTTGAGAAATTCTTTTCCTAGACTCTGCCAAAAATGACCCAGACTTTAATTCCTTCCTCTCCCCCCTCCACCCCTGCTTCCACCAACGTTTTTCTAGCAAGATCTGCCTTGCAATCCATCCTTCATCAGCTCGGGGCTAAATTGGCAGAAGCAGTTCTTCCTCAAAACCTTGCCATTTAATTCACTAATAGAAATGTGAGGAGTCGACAGGTGTGTGAAGAGCCACTCAGGTTCACTAGATAGCAGAGAAGTGAAAATGAAAAGAATACTGAGCTGTCACCTGAGACACACAAAGATGGCACACATCGAGGTATGCTGACACCAAGTGTCAGTCAGGAGAAGATGGAAATTCTTCCATATGAAAGGACAGAAATCTGTGCTAAGTAAAATTAAATCTGCATGTGCCCTGCCCCTCAGCATGTCCCATTCCCAATATATATGTCCCAGAAAAATCCTCATGGTGATCTATAGGGGATGTCTAGGAAAGTTACTTATTTTACCATATCTGTGTTCATAGGAGACAGGAGTGGGGGCAAGATGAGTGCCCTCCAGCAGTAGAACAGGTAAGTTCAAGGTCTGATATTCCAGGGCACAGCATGGTGACGAGAACTAACAGCAATGTGTTGACTCATCCAAAGATCTAGAAGAAAGAATTATGAATATTCTCACCACAAAGAAATGAAAAATGTTTATGATGATGGGAATGCCATTTACCGCAATTTGATCATTACAAAAAGTGTATGCATGTCAGAGCATCACGTAGTACACCACAAATGCCTACAATGACTCCAAGTCAACAAAAACTATAAAGTCTGTGTATGTGGAGGAAAATGCATAAAAAACAGCAGGAGTTGCACACTAGGTAATGTCAAGCAGAAACAAAACCGTATGACATATGACCTGGTCACACTTACCCCACAAGCATGGACTTGGGTAGAGGGGAGCACAGAGGTGAGGATTAGGGGTGATAGGAATAAAAGTGAAAACAGAGGGGCCTTATAGGAGTTATGAAGAAAGATTGCCCTAAACTGGGGTGTGATGAAAACCTCCCATCTTCCTCTTCTGCCTCTGTGAGGTTATTTGATCTGCTTTCCTTGACCCCTCCCAAGCTCTCACCTTCTATATTACATGTAGGGAGGCTGACATCAGACTCCCAGAGAGCAGGAACTATGTGACACAGCTGGACACAGCCCTCGCAGCTTGGGGCATGGGGATCAGCAGATAACAGAACTCTCCACTTTTTTTCGTGAAAATATTTGAGTAAGAGCCCACAGTTTAGAAGAGGTAAGTTAAATTGTCTTAATGTGGGTGTCTTAGCAGCCTGGCCGGGCACTGTGAATCATGCCTGGACTCTCAGCCATTCGGGAGGTAGAGGAAGAGGGATTGCTTCAGGCCAGGAGTTCAAGACCAGCTTGATCAGAATAGTGAGACCCTGCGTCCACAAACAAAATTAAAAATATATAAAATAAATAAGACCTGATTCTGAGACAAGGGTTTGCCTTCAAGTAACTTTTTTGGGAGGTGATTGGAGGAAGCAGCAGTGCAGGAGAGGGACTGTGGCATTTTAAGAATGGAGAGCAGGTGTTTCCTTTCCAGGTTACCTATGAACAAAGGGAACAGATTCCCACCAGGTGACCCCAGGAGGCAGTGACGCATGTGCCTAAAGTAATCCCACCTAAGGGAGTAGAACTCAGGGACATTTACCTCCGGCTAGTAGTCCCAGGGCTGTTAATTTACACGCCCCTCTCCCTGCCCAAGCATGGGCTGACAAAAAGCCTTCTGGTAGACAGTTCCTGCAGCAGAGACATCTCCTACATGGACAGAGACATCTCCTAAGGAACAGGAGGTCCAAAGACACAGCAGAAGGCAACGACATGTCATGATGACCACAGACCTGACTTACATGCGGACCCTAAAATAACTGATCTCATGGAAATCAAGAGCAGTTTCCAGGGATTGGAGAGTAAACCATGGGGAGGGAATGGAGAGAGGTCGGTCTGGTCGGATGTTATAGTTAGATAGGGGGAGAAAGTTCTGATGTTCCAGGGCACAGTGACGAGAACTGACAGCAATGTGTTGACTATCTCAAAGATCTAGAAGAAAGAATTGTGAATATTCTCACCATGAAGAAATGAAAAATGTTTAAGGTGACGGGTATGCCCATTACCGCCAACTTGATCATTCCACAGTGTGTACACGTGTCAGAGCATCACGTAGTGCGCCACAAATGCCTACAATGACTCCAAGTCGACAAAAACTATAACATACGTGTATATGGAGGAAAATGCATAAGAAACAGCAGGAGTTGCATGCTTGGTTATTGGGTCTGCTTTTCTTCGACCCCTCCCAAGCTCTCACCTTCCACATCGCAGGTAGGGAGCCTGATGTCAGACTCCCAGAGAGCAGGAACTATGTGACACAGCTGGACACAGCCCTCCCAGCCTGTGGCAGGGGGATCATCAGATAATAGAATTCTCCACATTTTTTTCCATGGAAATATTTGACTAGGAGTCCACAGGAGCAACCCGAGTTCTTGCAACTGAATTTCCCAGAGATCCCTGGGGTGATTCTAACCAGAGTGTAGGGGCAGGAGAATTTTGAAACTAATGACAGCTGCTCCTCTGCTGTCTTTAAAAGCAAGAGCACCTCTTCTGCAGACCTCAGAAGCGAGAGCATTGCTTTGACCCTGGTGCCAGCCGTGCTGGAAGTAACCCAGTGACGGGAGCTCCGTAAGTAACTTGCCTCGCCGTGAGCTTTGAAATTGGGACCTAATCCTGCCTTAGAAGTGAGTATGGGAGGCTGGATTCTATACTATGTCTGAATTTCAAGTGGTCAGGGTGCTTGGAAAGTCTGGCTGGCACATGCTTGGAATCTAATACTATAACGGCTTGACAGCAGTGTGGTGACTTTTACAGACACTCTATGTAAACCGTGTGTGTTTGAGTCGCAGAAAAACCACTTGGTCCTTGTGAGAATGTGGCCAAGTCATTTAGCTTCTCTGAAACTCGGTTTCTCCATCAGCAAAATGGAGCTGGCAATAGCGCAGCCCTAAAGGGGTTGCTATAGGGTTTAAAGGTGTGCGATGAAGAGACAGCTGATGTGTTCAAGGGAACTTTCTCAACAGGATTTTCCTATTGGCTACTTGCAACACTGGAATCCGGGATCCTCTGTCCTCACCAGGCTGTCTGTCCTGAGAAGCCTGGGTAAGTCCTGTGGGCAGCAGGCTCCCACATCTGCTGATTAGAGACCCCCTAAGGATGGCAAATATCTATGCCCCTTGAGGTTGCTTTGGGTTGTCTGCTGTGTCTAAGAGAATTCCGAGGGGAAGTTTTATCTTGTTGGAAGGAGGCTTAGTGGGGAGTGTCTCCAGGAGCCATGAGTGGCAAAAAATCAACTTCTTCACTGTTGGACTGAGGGCATCACCCGTTCTGCACAGATGTGCAGAATTCCCGGGGAGAGAGGAACCTCCTAGGCAAACAGCTGCTGGAGCTGCTGGGGGAGCCATGGACACGCTCCTGTGCTCTGGCGTGTGGCCACATGTTCATCTCTTTACCCTTTTCCTTTTCCTTTTCTTTCTTTCCTTTTTTTTGGGGGGGGGGGTGAGTACCATGGTGTCATGATAGCTCACAGCAACCTCAAACTCTCGGCCTCAAGCGATCCTCATTCCTCAGCTTCCCAACTAGCTGGAACCACAGGTGCCTGCCACAACGTCCAGCTAAGTTTTCTATTTTTAAGTAGAGACCGGGGAGTGGGGCAGGAGTGTCTCACTCTTGCTCGGGCTGGTCCTGAGCTCCTGAGCTCCGGGAATCCACCTGCCTGGCCTCCCAGAGTGCTGGGGTTACAGGCCCGGCCTCTTAACTCTTCTCTGATCCCTGCTCTTTCCCTTCTCCAGGCCCTTTAGTCCTGAAACACCCACCCGACTCCACCCTCTCCCCACAGGAGCTTTCTCTCCTTTCTCCAGCTGCATCCTGCACACAGACTTATTTTGTCTGGCCTTTCCCAGCTTCAGCTGCAGCGGCTGTTTTCTTTTAGATTTTCATTGCTGGCCTGAACCCACCACCTGCCTGGTCACCACAGGCATTTGCTGAGTGTTGGAGGGGCTGCGGGCTTTCTGGGCACTGAGGACTATTTGTTTGTTTGTAAGTTGTCATCAGAAGCTCCGGTTGTCTTTACACGGGATGGTCTTTGACCACTGTGCTGTCTATCGGCCTCTCTCCGCTGTCTTCATTGCTGTTCCAGATAAGTAACGCGACGTGAGACTGTAGGTCGTTTCTTTCTGTTTACCATTAGTTACCTATTAGCCTTGTTACGTTCTTAACATTCTAAGATCTGAAATCTTTTCATAAAACCATAGTAGTTCATCACCTCCTGGCTTAGCCCTTCAATACTGAGTCCATTTTACATGGATTACAGCTCCTGATACCTGTCAAAACATTTTTCTCTCCTCAGTTTCTTTTTCTTCTTGAATTGTGTTTTTTCACGTTAACTTTTGCAAGTTGTAGCTTGTTCTTCTAATTCCAATCTATAGTATATTTTCATCAGTTTTTTTTTCCAGCCAAACACCAGTTTATTCTCCTCAAATCTGGGTCATTGCCCCTCATTTTATATGGATAGGTTGACCCCTAACAATCAGAGAAATCAGGACCTCGTGCCTCACAACGCACCATCCGTATTGTACACGCAGCTCTGAGCTTTAAAGCCATAATCATCATGGAAGCTTCAGGAGTTTCCCTTCATGAGTTTTGCTCAAGCTGAGCCAGTTTATTCTGCTCATTGGGGCCTCATCCTGCCCTTTCCTGCCTCCCTAAGAAGGGTTCTGGAGCCCCAAGGCAGTGCCCACAGGCAGGGCAGAGTCCCTTTCCCTTTCCTCAGTCTCCACAACAACCACGCACAGTGTATCCCAAGAGAGCACTTGTGCCTCTGGGAGACCCAGACAGAGCTGTGGACCTGCGTGTGGCTCTGGGCAGGGTCAGGGGAGCCTCAGTCAGCAGCTGCTGTACCCCTGAGGGAAGCTACGGCTCCCTAACATGGAAAGCTTTTCAGCTGGTCCCTCCCCTTTTTTTTAACTCCTAGATTTTATTTATTTTCCATTTTTATTTTATGGTATTTTTTATTTTTTATTTTTTATTTTTTGCAGTTTTTTTCTTTTGGCCAGGGCTGGGTTTGAATCCACCACCTCTGGTATATGGGGCCGGCGCCCTACTCGTCTGAGCCACAGGCGCCACCCTATGATATTTTATTGTTTTTTACTTTGCTCTTTGTTTATTTTGTTTTAAAGTTAATTTTTATTAAATCATAACTGTATACACTTATGGGGTACAATGTGATGATTTGATATACAATGTGGAATGCTTAAATCAAACTGATTAAACATAACCATCACCTCACTCACTTATTTTTATGGTAAGACGTTTATAATATATTCTTAGCTGTTTTGAAATGTACCCTTGCATTGTGCACTTTAGGGGGGATCCCACCAAATACCCTCCCTCCAGTTTTCTTATTTTTTTTCATGGTATTCACATGCACCTAGCTCTGCGTCCACCTTTTGTTTTCTGTATCTAATGTGGCTGGTGACACGTCCAGCTGGAGTTGGGCTCGGACTCCTCCATTTTTCAGTGGAGGTCAGTGGAGTTGAGGGAAGATGATATCGCAGGAGATGCGTTAAGCAGATCTTCTGGATGTGGGTGATCCTTCTTTGCATCTGGTGACAACATGCATTAAGGGCATCACCTGGCTGGTCCACCCTAATATCCCCAAAGATAACTGTCACCTAAAGGAAGACCTGGTGCTGCCAACATGTACGGCTGTGGTTGGTATATGCTATGTAGAGATGGGGCCTTGGAACATGGTTCACCCCTCCTTGCAGACCCCATGGCAGGTGGTCACCTTGTTGGTTCTTCTGGGCCCCTGCCTCATGACTTGCTCTAGCTTTGAAGCCCGGAGGCTCTGGCTCACGAGTGCTGCTCCCGTCTCCTATGGTTGCCCTTTCTACACTCTTCCTTGTGCATCTCAGACATTCACTTTACTATTCAGTCTGTTTCCTCTGTTTTGTGATTTTTATTAGGAATCCTTTATAATTTATGCACCACAAAACTACCCTTTTGTCTTCAAGAAAAACCATGTTACATTTCTGTAAATAACTTTTCTATCGTTTTAGAGTGAGGCCAGCAAGAAGAAACATTCCAAACCTTCTGAATTAAAACTGAAGGTCATCCTACTTTTGACTTACTAAGAAAGGTAAGAAACCCCCTTTCTGTGGGTTCAAAGTGGGCCTCTTAAGTATGTTCTCATTCTGTCTCTTAGACAAGTGGTTCTCAACCTGTGGGTCACGACCCACAGGAAATGTATTAAAGGGCATTAGAAAGGTTGAGAACCACTGTCTTAGACCTATGATCCAGCTGAAAGGGAGGGACACAGCCCTGCACAGAGATTCTACAAATGAATGAACAAAGCTAACAGTGTTTTCCATCTGCTACTTTCCTGGCACCTACTTTTCCAATGCTTTCAGCCTTTCACCGTATACATCACAACTTTAGCAATACACAATTTCTTACCTGTAGTCACAAAAGACTCAAATATTATTTTGTTGCAACATGTTGCTAGGATCCAGGCCTTGAACAAAATGGATTTGTTTTGAGTGAACCTGCAGCTTCTAAATTCCAACTCAATACTCCATCTTAAAAAAAAAAGGGGGGGGGTGGCACCTGTGACTAAAGGAGTAAGGTGCCGGCCCCATATACCGGAGGTGGCAGGTTCAAACCTAGCCCCAGCCAAAAACTGCAAAGAAAAAAAAAAGAAGAGGGGACATAGAATGACATAGGAGACAGAGAATGCAAGCGAGAGAAGAAAAAAAAGAGGAAGACCAACCCTTGTAAATAAATTTTACCATTTAAAAAGGAATATCAATCATTTCTCACTAGAAAGGAATGGTGAGACTCACATGGCCGGGTTGTATAAACCACTTTATTCCCTTTGCATCAGCCTTTCTCTGCTTTGCTCCTATAGTCACTCGGAATCCCACAAAAACATTAGACATTTGAGGGCAAGCAAGCTCTAGATCAGCAGCAAATACATGATTGTTATTCAGGAAACTATGTAATGAATGAATCAATCAGCGAGTGAATGAATATAATTATCTGAGTGAGGAGCTTTGACCATATTTGTGCCATGAAAGGGGAAATCAAGTGGGTTGTGTACCACGAACACCCGTGCTCTATTGTATAGTTTGCTGCTCTATTGTATAGTTTCTAAGCCTACTTAATTGGTACCAGTTGGAATCTCTTTTTATTCATCACCAAGAAAACCACAAACAAGCCTTTTATCATTTGGCTCATCATTTACTCTGGATTTCCAGCTTCTCATGTTTGGAATAGAGAAGAAATGATGATACTTTCCTTACAGGATTCTGAGACTATTAAGTGAACTTCTGCACGTAAAAGGAGTTCAGACAATGAGATCTCTAAACGGGAGTGTCATTAAAGCAAATACCACCACAGAGCATTCATACGTGGTTAAAATACATTGTAATTTCTATAATCGGTCACTCAAAGAAATCCAAGTGCAAACGTAATTCTTGATCTGTCTTTATTTTTCTTGCTCAGGGCATCATGGACATCGAAGCATATTTTGAAAGAATTGGCTATAAGAACTCTAAGAAGACCCTGGACTTGGAAACATTAACCGACGTTCTTCAGCACCAGATCCGAGCTGTTCCCTTTGAGAACTTTAACATGCATTGTGGGGAATCCCTGGAGTTTGACTTACAGGCCGTTTTTGATCAAATTGTAAAAAGGAAGCGGGGTGGGTTGTGTCTCCAGACCAATCAACTCCTGTACTGGGCTCTGACCACAATGGGTTTTGAGACCACAATGTTGGGATCGTATATTTACATCACTAAGACTAAACAATACAGCAGCGACATGGTTCACCTCACACTACAGGTGACCCTGGGTAGCAAGAAATACCTCGTGGATGCTGGGTTTGGATCCTCCTACCAGATGTGGGAGCCCCTGGAGTTAGTTTCTGGGAAGGATCAGCCTCAGACGCCTTGCATCTTCCGCTTGACAGAAGAGGATGGAATTTGGTACCTGGACCAGATCAGGAGGGAGCAGTATGTTCCAGATAAAGAATATCTTAACTCTTATCTCCTAGAAAAGAATAAATATCGAAAAATCTACTCCTTTACTCTCGAACCTCGAACACTGGAAGATTTTACAAAAGTGCAGAAACCTCCAACCCCCCTGCTTCTGACCACAACCCTGTGTTCTTTGCAGACCCGTGAAGGGCTCTACTGTCTAGTGGGCCGCACCTTGTCCACCAAGAAGTTCAAGTATAAGGACAATGTAGATATGGTAGAGTTTAAGACTCTGACTGAGGAAGAATTTGAAGACGTGCTGAAAAATTTGTTTAATATTTCTCTGGAGAAAAAGCTTGTGCCCAAACATGGTGATGAATGCTTTACTGTTTAATGTTTGTATTCTCCAGCTCACCAGTTATCAGAGGATGAGCTATCCCATTTCAGATAACTTTGACGAAAATCCTAGACACGAAACTGTTTCACCCATGAAAATGTCTCGCATATAATTAAATAGCTTGCTAATGAAACATAACAACACGCATTTTTCAATTAATGATAAAGTCATTTTAATGACAGCCTGTGATCATTTGGGGAATCAGTGATTGATGCTATAAGACTTTTAATACTGGTTTTTTATTAAATCAACAGAAAATTCTTACTGGTCGATGAGGAAATGGAATATTGTGGAAACAATAATTATAAAGTCTATTAAAACATTTTTGGCTAATATATGAATCAAAGTTTATTTTTTCTTTTGGAGACTTAGGGTACTGGGGGCCTAAGCATTTGTTTCTTAGTGGCATCTTCTTTCCATTCTCTCCTAGTTATATTCTTTTACTCCTTTCCAAGCTTTGTAACCAGAGAAAGAACATGGGCTTCTTTGTGTAGATCTGATTTGAAGTCATGTGGTCACTTGGTGAATTACTTTTTAAATCAGTGGCTTTGATTCCTAAGAGGTAAAATGGGGATAATACTTAGATTATTCAGTGCCAGCCCTAGTGTAAACTCTCAACACATATTTGTTTGCTGGATGAATGAATCATGCCAGTAATGTTTGATGATCATTTCACGAACCATCTTCTGCCTCCTTTCTTTTTTTTTTTTTTTTTTTTTTGCGGTTTTTGGCCAGGGCTGGATTTGAACCCACCACCTCTGGCATATGGGGCCAGTGCCCTATTCCTTGAGCCACAGGTGCCGCCCCTGCCTCCTTTCTTTATGTCCCTCCAGCTTGAAATCCTGGCCCCCCCGGCCAGGATCTGCCTGCTCGATGCCCCAGACATAAGACTGTGTATTGGGCTTCCGAATAGGAATCTTTAGTTACCTAGAACTCAGGTTTTCTGTTTGTAGATTTCAATCTATAATTGGAACTTGTAAACCAGTTCTAACATCAGTCTCTCTCTTGAACTTGAGTTTGCTGTAATAAGGTTAAGAAAAAAGCAGAGAGTGGAATGAAGAAACATGAGTTAAGAGAATAAGTTACATTGGAGCATGGGCACTTTATATAGCTATGTAACCATTGGGATATACTGTTATGGGGGAATATCTCAGAAAGAGGTGGATATGAGACCTGGCTTGAGTGGCAAGGAAGGAAGGGTGATACATTTCATTATCTGACAGCTTGCCGTCTTCCTCACTGTCTTGGCCTTGTGTAGCTCTGTCATTACCTTCCAGCAATGTCAGATCATTTCTGGTCCTATCAAGCATAAAAGACTTTCTCACATTCTGACCAAGACCACGTCAACGGAGGAGACATTGACAAGAAATGCCAACCAGGTCAACACGTGGCCCAAGTAGAATGATGCAGTTCTATAAAAATGAGTCAAGGAAGTCACATTGCACAGTGATTATCCTAAAATCCAACATAATTGTCTTTTTTCTTGAATATATTTACCACAAGGATAAAAACTTAAAATATGTTCAAAGGGACTCAGAGGTATAAAATTTAGCTGCTAGTCTGAAGGCTTTTGCCCTTACTAAGTAATGTTAACTTTTCTCAAATGAAATCTAAATGAACAAAGGAGAATCTTGACAATTTATCTGGCCAGAGATTTGAAGGTGCCTCTTAATTGTTTCTGGTTTTGGAGGCCTTTTAGAGATTAAAATGTGCCAAGTCCTATCAAAACCCCCAAACAAATAAGGTAGCAAGGCTAGGGTATTGGATGTGTATTTCAGTTCCTTCTTTCCTCATGATAAAGTTGAGTATGGACATTTATTTCTTGCCGTCCTTCACTAAATCAAGAAGTAGATTGTATTGGCATTCAGGCTGTACCCTGTATCCTCTGAATCTTGGAGACAGCTGCTGGAAGTGGCTGAGTGATGGCCAGAGGTAGAACTACAGGCTTTATTGTTGGAAGGGCCCGGGCACATGGTTATCTTGTGGCTCCTGGGGTCGACTTCTCCCCGCTCCACACCCATATGGAGCTGGCTGTAATGGCTGTAGTGTAAGGTTCTTCTGGGCAAGTAGCCTAAGGCTGGCTACACACACACACACACACACACACACGCACACGCACACACACCCATTGTGTAAAGAGGGAAAGGTGGTTGCCCCAAAGGAGTAGCTGGAAAGACTCAAACCTAGGAGTCCCTTGCTTTCTCAATTCCTGGCAGTAAGAAGCAGAAAACTCTTCTGTCCACCTGGAGCAGACTTCGGTTGCATTTCCTACTTCTTTCTTTGGGTCATGACCAAGAGAGAGAAGCAGAACTGAAATCAAAGTAGGGTCACTGAGGAATTGGGAAGCCATCCTGGAAGGGTGCCCAGGGAAACAGGGCAGGGTGCCTGGCCACACAGGTGCTGGCAGGCAGGCGTCAGCAGCACGCTCTGCCTCAGAGGGTCCAGCAGCAGCGTCCCCCACAGAGTGACCAGGTCAGGCCTGGGATCATTGTTCCCTCCTGACATCACTCTCCTTCTTCAACACAGAGACCAGCAAGCAGGCAGTGGCTTCGCATTCAGCTCTGTCTGCCCCACTCAACTCCAAGGTCCTTTAGGAAAAAGAAATCCAGGTGCTTCTCAACAGTAGCCCAGTGACTTAGTAACAATTTGGGCAATAGACACATCAATACAACTCAAATTCTGCACGTGTCAGTTCCTCCTCACAGTTTAGTACCGCAGCCAACTCTCAGCTTTAAAACCAGTTGTACTGGTCAGAGGTGAATTTCAATCACTGCTCAGAAAGGCCATTATCCAACACGTTCAAATAGGAAAAGGATATTGTGCAGCCTGGGCGCCCAGAGAAATAACTTGTCACTGTCAATGTCACCAGACTAAGGCTCAAGTTTCATTTGCAAGCGAACTCAACCCTCCTCATTTTCTTTGCCACGGGACTCAGAATATAGTAACAAATATCTCCTGTTCTAAAAATTCAACTTCATCTTTTTTTTTTTTTTTCTCAGCAGGCAGGCTTTCTGACGTGAACAGATGTGCGTACTTGGCTAGCACTATTTTTTGTTACTGACTCTGGTTTGTGATCTCCATCAATCTGCCAGTCTGCACCTGACACTGTCTCAGTTCTCCAGCCCAGGAGCCACGCAGGCACAGGGGGAATCGCTCATCCATGTCAACAATCCGAACTCTGGGCTGTTTACATTGTTGTAACCATTACCTACCCGCAGGGAAACCACTCACTCTCTTTCCATCAGAAAACAACATAGTCCTTTAAAATTCAACTCATTCAGAACCAAGAACAAAACAAACCAGTTAGCACGTAGATGGCTCAAACATTCTGACTTCCGATCCTCTTTCTCCTTAACAGCTCGCTCCTTCTGAGACACAGGTATTCTGGTCTCCCCTTAATCTTCAGTGAGTAATCTCAGACAGCTTTTTTTCTTTTCCCCTGTGGAGATCCTGCCTGCAGTCTCACTGGTCTCTGAGCAGGCCGCCCATCCCCGCCGTCTGCCCCACGCATGCCCACTCCTCTCCTCTGTCTTGGGTTGGAAGTGCCAGAAAATGAATGATCTGGGTCTCTAAAAATGGGCTTTTAGTTACACACATTGTCACTAATTCTCCTCCACTACCTGCAAAATCTGTCTCATTGCTTGTATTTCATAGAGGCCTGACACTCATAGAGACTCAATACTGCCCAGAGTTAAACATTCAGTAGAGATCACAGTTAGATCAGCAAGTGCTATGGGCTGAATTGTGTCCCTCATAATTTATGTATTAAAGTGTAACCCTCTGTACCTCAAATTGCACCCATATTTGGGGATAAGACCTTTAAAGAGTTCTTTTTTCATTAAAGTTTAATATACAAATAACCATTGTATACCATTAACAATTAGAGAATTAAAGTTAACATGACAATACAAAATATAAAATACATATAAATAATTCTTCAGAAATATATAGTATTTCTACATAGAAAATTTCATTGAAAATATAAAAAGATCTTGACCAGTTTGATGAGAGTATTTCAAAATGCACATGAAAACAGCACACTGTACCCCATGATTTCATTAATGTACACAGTTATGCTATAATTTAAAAAAAAAGAAAATATTAAAAAATCCATGTCTGTATATATTGCAAAATTGTTATTGATGTTTTTATAATGTGACGGTTAGTGTAGGCCTTAATCCAAGCTGAAGTGGTGTCCTTGTAAAAGGAGGAAATTTGGGGACAGAAAAAGAGACACCAGGGGTACACAGGCACTCACAGAGGAAAGACCATGTGAGGACACAGTAAGAAATTTTCCATCTCCCAGCTCAGGAGAGAGGCTTCGGAACAAGGAACCCTAGGGGCACCTTGATCTTGGACTTTCAGCCTCCGGAACTGTGAGAAAATACGTTTCTGTTATTTAAGCCCCGAGTGTGTGGAATTGTGTTACAGCAGCCTCAGCAAAGCAAACTAATACAGTTACAAACTGGATTTAGCTGCTGGTAACCGAGATCTAATAACAACGGCTTAAACTAGGGGTTGACAAACAATGACCCATGGGCCAAATCTATTCACTGCCTGTTTTTGTAAATAAAGTTTTATTGGAACACAGCCATGCCCATTTGATTACCTGTTGTCTACGGCCACTGTCTTTCTGCAGTAGCAGAGCTGAGCAGTTGCAACAGGGACCAGATGGCCCACAAAGCCTAAAACATCTTCTATATTGCTTTGTTTACTATACTTACCAGAATTTACTGTATTTACTATACATCCCTCTACAAAAAACCGTTTGATGACCTGTGTCTTAAACAGGGGTTTAGAGGTTTATTGTCTCATAGAAAAGAGGTCTGGAGGCTGGCAATCCAGGCTTGCTATGGCAACTCCTCCCCAGGGTTGGGGACCTGTGCTCCTCCTCTGATCTTTTTGCTCCACCATCTTCAGGGAGCCATTTGTAGCTTGTGTCCTCAAGGCATAAAATGCCTGCTGGGCCTCTAGCCATCATATCTGTGTTCTAGAAAGGAGACAGGAACAAACAAGGTGCAGAATCTAATCAAGGAGATTTCCCAGAGATCCCAGCTTTTTAGGCTAGCAAAGAAGAAATGAGGGCCCCGTTTCAGATAGTGGCAGAGGGATTGTAAGAAACGGGAATATGAGAGAGAGAGAGAATGGAGGTAAAGACACAGTGGATGTGGGAGATGAGGGCAAAGACCCCCACAAAGACCCCAGAATTTGTAATGAGTCTCCAGCCTGCATTGAGGCCCATGAGCTGGGCACAGTGAGATGGGGCACAAGGTGTGTGAGGGACACCTTGCCCAGAAAGAGCCTGAGCCTAGTTTTGAATGGAGAGGAAAAAGACAGGTGGAATAAAGTCATAGGTAATATAAAAACATGGGGAATTTGCTGGGTGCAGTGGCTCACACCTATAATCCTAGCATTCTGGGAGGCCAAGGCAGGTGGATCACTTGAGCTCAGGAGTTCCAGACCAGCCTGAGCAAAAGCAAGACTCTTATCTCCACTAAAAAAATATAACAACTGAGGCAAGAGGATCTCTTCAGCCCAAGAGTTTGAGGTTGTTGTGAGCTATGATGCCACAGCACTCTACCCAGGGTGACAGAGTTTAGGACTCTGTCTCAGAAAATAAAATAAAATGGGTAATTCAGACTCTAACCAGCTCCAAAATCACTGTGTCTGGCTCAAGGTCAAGGCCAGCCTGTCCTAGCATATTGTTTTGCAACCAGTTGTAAAGCAATCGCTTGCCTTAATCCAGCTTTTTAACGGAAGAGCCTAATGGTGAATTGTCTCATTGTCCTGCTCCCCTTCCCCCAATATGTTCTCTTTGTTGTGTTCACGGAATGGTAGAAAATGTGATGGGGTGAGGAGGCTCACAAAGCAGTTTCCCAAAACGAAGGCCTCAAAACAAAGGTTCTTCTCTGGTACCTTCCCTGTCCTCCTGCCTATAGTCCCATTCTCCCCTGAGGCTGGCCGGGGAAACTAAGAATCCCTCTTCCCCAACATGGGTCATAAAAGCCAGAACCCCTTCTCCCAGTAAATATCCACAAAACCTAAAATTATACTGTGTAAAAACTAGTCATGAAAAAATTATCTCATCTCCCTGGTCTGATTGTAGGTTATGAAGCCCATTCCAGGACGGGCTTTGCCCCACACTTAGAAGAAAGAACGCGGCTCAGGCGGCCAAGAAGAATCTAGACAGGCAGGCTGCTGTTCCCACTCAGTCTGTGAGTGCTGAATTACAACCTTTTTGTCCAGTCATATGTTTACATGGCTGTCCATTCCTTGCTGAACCTAAGCATAAAAATGGACAATTGCTCCTGTGTCTCTGGGTCTCATCCTTTATGTTCCCAGTATACACATTACATAAATGTGTGGCTCGGTGCCTATGGCTAAGCAGCTAAGGTGCCAGCTACATACACCTGAGCTCGTGGGTTCGAATCCAGCCTGGGCCAGCCAAACAACAATGACAGCTACAATCAACAAATAGCCAGGCGTTGTGGCGGGCGCCTGTGGTCCCAGCTACTTGGGAGGTGGAGGCAGGAGAATCGCTTGAGCCCAGGAGTTGGAGATTGCTGTGAGCTGTGATGCTACAGTACTCTACCCAGGGCAACAGATTGAGGCTCTGTCTCAATAAAATAAAACAAAATAATGTGTATGTCTTTTCTCCTATTAATTAATCTGCTTCATATCAATGATTTTTCAGCAAACTTTTAGGGGGCCCAAGGCTTTTGCTCCCAACAAGGGGAAGAAATTGTAGACAGGATTTTCTACCATCCCGTCATTTTCCAGATGAGGAAGGAGCCCTTCATGTCCATGATGCCCAAGTCACATGCTCAGTGCTGACCCACTGGGACTTTGTCACTCTTCCTGCCCTTTCCCCAGTCAGTCCCAACCTAGGAAGGGGATGCTGCCTCTAAGCAGGTTGAGATTTAAATGGACTCTGACTGGTACCCCCAGGCCACACCACCAAGCAGCATCTGCTGAACCACCTCCCATTGCTGCAGGAAGATGAGGCCCAGTGGAGAGAAAGAGCACCCAAACACCGTGTTTAGAAGAGGGAGGGCTTTATTCACCTGTTCGGCATAGGAGAATTCCAAATCTATTCCAGCCCCCATAGAACTACAAGATTTCACAGAAGTGGACATTTCCAAGTTCCAGGAAGTTAAATTTACCAATTCCCAAGAGCTGCGTCCCCATGGAGAGAACCCTGCAGGTATATCCTTGGGGTCTCCTAGAGAAGACCTGTTCTCCTGCACCTCGCCCTTCTCTGGTATCTCTCTCACTATGGCACGAAAAACAAAGAACACTCTCCTCCCCTCAGATTACTGACCTCAAGCAGGATGCAGGTTTTAATTCGCAAAAAATATTGGGGGGAGGAGGGTTCAAAGAAACATCTCATAAGGCACTTTGCGTTTACCTCTGTTAGAATTTTGGGATCTGTTCTCTTAAAGTTTCAGGTGGATGATGTGGCATTTAGCATGAGTGACTGCATTTTGGTTTGAGTGTGTTAGGGCCTCCCTAACATGTATACATGTTAAATAGATTTGTCCATCTTGTCTCGTATTAATCTGCCCCAGGTAGATGAAGTGAAATCTTTGATCTAACTGCTATGCTCTTGCCCGACCAATGAACTTAACTTTAACCAACAAGATGCAAACTTATGTAAATTATTTGGCCCCAGCCAGCCAAAGAGCCACCACCCAACTTCCCTTTGTAGCCATAAAAATGACTCTCCACCCTCACTCCCAGCCCCATGCCCTAGGAAACCACTTGGTAAATTTCTCCCCTCTGTGAGTTCCTTTGTTTGGCAATTAAGTTCAGTGTTTTGCTTGCTTTCTTAATCTTTGGAGTTTATCTTTTCTTTATAGAAAATAAAGAAATGCTATGTTGTATTCTTGTACACTGGAGTCTGGGGATTGAGATTCATTCAGCTCATTGCTCAACAACTCATTGGTTCATGAGGTGCCTGCGGCCAACAGCGACCACCTGAAATTCAGATGCCAAGATGTATGAAATATCTCATACAGTGGAAGGAATTGTTTGCATTTCTAAAGCAAACTCTTAGTTGGATTTTTCCCATCTCCACCGGCTCCCTAAACTCTGAGATTTCATCCTTCCCTGAGGGCACCTTTATTCTTTGCTCTGAGAAAAAAACCCAGTGTGGACCTTTTAGTTTCACAACTGTAAGGCAAAAGCTCTCCTTCAGGAAGGAGGTGTTTGTGCTACAGCAGTTCCCTGAGCAGAACGGCCTTGGGCTGACAATGTGAAAGGGAGAGGCCCTCAGAGAAGCCTATTCCAGGAGAGGAGCAAAGATCAAAAGCTGATGGATTATTTTCATAAAGAACTTGGACATCAACAGTAGCTTCAGGGCCAAGCAACCCTGTGAGGCCCCGCACCAGGGAGAAGTCATGCTCCCTGTGCTCAAAGCATTGGGCTGACAACCCAGAATGAGTAGCTATTTTATTTTATTTCAGATTAATATGAAGGTGCAGATGATTAGATTACATTGTTTGCATTCATTAGGTAGGGTCCACGTTGTAGTTGTTGGTGGGGGGGTGGCTAATGCAGCCACATACACACCTTTTCCCCTCCTCCTCCTCACCTTCTGAGACAAAGACACAAAGGATCTGGCTAGTTCTACCCCCTAGAAGTTGGCACCAAAAGACCCTAACACGACAGGCACTATGGAACATGCCCACCCCCACTCCCACCTCCCTGGCCCCCCATATTAAAGTGGTCTCTAACTGTTCCTCCCCAATCCCCCACAGACTCCATCTTTGCACTTTGCAGGTGGGTCACCTTCCCCTTTCAATAAACCTGGCCTGGACATCTCCTTTGTGGCCTGATCTCTGGGCCCCCTACACCTCTCAGTCGTACCCCTCACCCAGGAGGTGTGCCATATACCCTTCCATGGTGCCTGTTGGCTGAGAGCACAGCAATCCCCCTTCCTTCCATTCTTCCCACTTGCCCCTCCCCCCAATTAAGTTTAATTGTGTTTTTCTCTTGTGTAGCCTGAATTTGTTCATCTAGTGGCTTCACATTAGTACTGAGTACATTGGCTTCTTGTCCATTCTTGTGATACTTTACTAAGTAGAATGTTCTCCCACTCCATCCAGGGTAATACAAAAGATGTAAAGTCTCCTTTTTTTTAGGCTGAATAGTATTCCATGGTATACATAAACCACGGCTTACTAATCCATTGATGGGTGGATGGGCACTTGGGTTGATGCCACATCTTGGGGATTGTGAATTGTGTTGCTGTAAACTTTCTGGTGCAAATGTCCTTACGGTAAAATAATTTTTTCTTCTTCTGGGTAGATGCTTAGTAATGGCATTTCAGGGTCAAATGAAAGGTTTACTTTTAATTCTTTGAAGATTCCCCATACTTCTTTCCAAAGAGACTGTGTTAGTTTGCAGTCCCACCAGCAGTGTAAAAGTGTTCCCTTCTCTCGGCACCCTCTCTAGCATCTTCAGCTTTGGGGCTTTGTGTTGTGGGCCATTCTCCCTGGGGTTAGGTGATATCTCAGGGTAGTTTTGATTTGCATTTATCTGATAATTAGGGGCACACAGGAATAGCTATTTTAAATGGTAGTTTCCCATTATGATTTATAATTGGTTGTTTTAGTTTCCCAGGGCAGAACACCACAGACTGAATGGGTTAAAGAACAGAAATTTGTTTTCTCCCAGTTCCGGAGGCTGGAAGCCCGAGATCAAGGTGTTGGCAGCCTGACTTCTCCTGAGGCCTCTCCCTGGCTTGCAGAGGGCCACTTTTGCAGTCTTCACATCGTCACCTCTTGGTCTATTTGTATTTTAACCTTTTCTTATGAAAACACAAGTCTTACTGGCATGGTACCCACCAATTTTACCTTTTCTTACTCTAATTATCTCTTTGAAGGTCCTGAGCAGGTTGGGACTTTAACATATAGATTTGAGGGGGCATAAAATTCAGCCCATAACGTTCTGCATCTGGCCACCCAAATTCATTCCTTTCTCATACGCAAAATTCATTCACCCCATCCTAACACCCGCAGAGTCTTAACCCATTCCAGCTTCAACTATAAGTCCAAAAATCTCCTCTAAATATCATCAGACTAGAGGTATGACTCATCCTGGAGCAAAATTTCTCTCTAGCCATAAACCCTTTAAAAGCAGACAAGTCTACTTTTAGATCCCTGAGTATTCTCCATACTTCTGTTCAAAAGGGACGTACTAGTTTGCACTCCCACCAGAAGTGCAGAAGTGTTCCCTGTTCTCCACATCCATGCCAACATCTGCAGTTTTGGGATTTTGTTATGTGAGCCACTCTTACGGGAGTTAGATGACATCTCAAAGTGGTTTTGATTTGCATTTCTCTGGTGATGAGCATTTTTTCATGTGTCTGTAGGCGATGTGCCTATCTTCTTCAGAGAAGCACACCTATGGTGCATAATGCAAGGGTACATGTCAGATCTGTTAGTTAGAGTCTTAACACAATAATCAAGTAAATGAGATGAGGTATATATTAACCACTGTGATGTAAGCATTCCTAATTCTGTATGAAATCAGCACAATGTACCCATAAATGTATTAATGTATACATGATCTATGTGTTTACGATTCAATAAAAAAAAAGAATAAAAGCAGACAAGTTATCTGCTTCCAAATTACAAAGCTGAGACAGGCATGGAATAGATTTTCGTATTCCAGAAGGGTCCAGTCACAAAGAAGAAAGGGATCCCAGGCAAGTATAAAATGAAGGGAAATTTTATTCAATTTTAAAACTCAAGAATGGGGTGGTGCCTGTGGCTCAATGAGTATGAGGGCACCGGGCCCCATATACTGAGGGTGGTGGGTTCAAACCTGGCCCCACCCAAACTGCAACAAAAAATAGCCGGGCATTGTGGTGGGCACCTGTAGTCCCAGCTACTCAGGAGGCTGAGGCAAGAGAATTGCTTAAGCCCAAGAGCTGGAGGTTGCTGTGAGCTATGATGCCACAGCACTCTGCCGAGGGCAATAAAGTGAGACTCTATCTCTAAAAAATAAATAAATAAATAAATAAATAAAACTCAAGAATGGGTCTATCCTCTGTTCTCCAGACCCGTGATACAGCCCCCCACCCCAGCCTTGCCTGGAGGCAACAACTTGGACCCCTAAAACAAGGAGCTGTCTCACCCTCTGGGAGCCAACACAGAAAGACACACATGCAGTCATAGGGGCGGAAACCCACAGGAAGAAAGTAAGAAGCTGCATTTAACTGGTCAAAGATGAAATCTTGAAAAGCTGCATGATGAACGCAGTAGACTCAGAGGTTTTGTTTCACTGTCACAGAGCTGCATCCATGGCTGTTTGCCTTTTGGGATGAGAAAATTCCTTCTATTGTTTCCAGAGCTCATGGGTTTTCCTTCAATGGGACCTGTTCTCCTCCAAGCTAAAGGATTCAGAATCATATGAATAAACCAAGAAGAAGCTAGGATGTCACACCAGATCTGCTACTGACTCTGTGGCCCCGAGCAATGCCTTTAAACACTCTCTGCCTGAGTTTCTTATCTCCTTAAAAAGAATGAAGCAAGGTGGGGCACCCTCTGCAGAAACGTCCTATACGTAAAATGAGATGATGGTGGTGAAAATGCTCTGTGGGGATTTCTGGGACTTTTCTTTGAGACCCACCATGTCAGGCACCATGCTAAGACTGTGTGAGTACAAAGAACTATCCTGGGAGGCCTTGGTTTACCTACTGCAATGGTGCAAAGGCTGAGGGCTGGAGAACTTGAAAGCTTGACCTTAACGGTCACCAGTTATCTGGTATATGTACACCATGGAATATTATACAGCCCTAAAGAAAGATGGAGCCTTTACCTCCTTCATGTTTACATGATGGAGCTAGAAAGTGTTCTTCTTAGCAAAGTATCTCAAGAATGGAAGAAAAAGTATCCAATGTACACAGCCCTATTTTGAAACTAATTTATAGCTTTCATAGGAAAGCTATAACCTAATTATAGCCTTAGAATATGGGAAGGAGGGAGGGAGAGGGGAGGGGAGGGGAATTGGTGGGGTCACCTCTACGGTTTAATCTTACAAGGGTACAAGTGAATCTTTCTAAAAGCAGAGTATGAATGTCTTAACTCAATAACTAAGAAAATGATATGAAGGCTACGTTAACCAGTTTGATGAGAGTATTTCAAATTGTATATGAAAACACCACACTGTACCCCATAGTACATAGCTATGATTTAATTTTTAAAAAAAGGAATTCACAAAAACCTCTTCCCTAGTTCAATTCTTAGTATCCAATCTATGGTTAAGATGAATCTTTTTCTATCTAATGTCAACTGTAACTTAGGTAAAGTGTAGCCATGAACATTAAACTAATCGTTAGGAAAAAAAAAAAAAAAAAGGTCACCCAGCTAGTAAATTGCCGAGCAAATGTTTGAGCTGACTGCAGATCCCATCATCTACTCACTGCCCAGGAAACCGGAGTAGGATAAAAAACAAAATCGTTTTTAAAATTAACAAACCACATCCAAGAAGTGAATCAGTCCCTAACAGAAGTGAGCTTATGAACAAACACTGGCAGCCTTTTCTTTTAAAAGGCCTGAGATAGAAGTAAAGAGCTGAGCACATGTGATGTGAGTTAAGACATAATTCATCAAAATTTTAGGCAAGGCAGTTGAAACAGGGAAAAAGCCCCAGAAACCACGGATAATGGATGGCCCTCAGCAACTCCCTTGAGGTCTCAGAGACCTCATCAATCTTTACGCAAAATGAATTTCTTGTTGTTTCTTTAGTGTAGGCAATTTGTGTTCCTGGCCATCCATTTTTCTAACAAACCGAAAGCGATAGGGGAGCAGGTGAATTCCAAGTTTTATATTCTTGCCTTCATATTCCAAAAACGGGTCTGAACAAAACAGCGTTTTTGTCAGACAGATAAGCCAGCCACAAAGGAGCCGTGTTCAAAATTCAGAACGTTCCCGGCATTGGCCTCTATTCATCTCAATCCAGACTTCAGGTAGAGATGAGAGTATTAAAATGGAAATTGTACACGTCCTCATGCGTTGGTAACTTGTTTTGTAAAATTAAATAGATTTCCAGAAACAGTCGAGCATGGAGGAAATTGAGTTATTGTTTAAATCTGAGATTAAAATTAAAAAAAAAAAAAGACGCCCACTTTCAAGAGGAAAAGAACTATGAAAAACTTTGTATCTTGAAAGATGAATATGAATCAGAAGAAGGAGACAAATCTTACCCTTGAGGGGGAGGAAAGGGCTTTTCCTTTCAGGGCTGGAGATGAAACATTTAAAAATAAGAATTCAAAGCTCCAACTCTCTCGCAGGGCTTTGTGACTCAGAATTGAATTTATTAGTCTGACAAATTGGTTTTTACAGATGCCTTGATTTGAAAACCAAATAGGCCGTTTGGCTGATAACCTCTCAGAGGCCACATATCTTGCTGTAAGGCCTGAGAGCCTTACAGCGTTTGTTTATACAGGTGGTAGAGGACACGGCAGGGGCTGCATCCGGCAAGACGTCTATCAGGACACACGGGTCTTGTCAATCAGGGGAGGACTGGCTTGTTCTGCGGCTTATACTGGGAACTTCCTGAGTTCAGCACTTCCTGTATCTCCTTAACTGAAGCAGGAGGCAGAGATTTGATAGAGAGGTGAGATGAGTCTAAGCCAGCACTGGAAGTCAGGAGACAAGTCTAGACTTACTGGCCTTATTATGAACTTCACCTTTTCATGAGCGAATGCTTAGGCTCTAAAGATAGGCATACCTGGGCTCGGCACCTGTGGCTCAAGTGGCTAAGGTGCTAGCCACATACACCTAAGGTGGTGGGTTCAAATCCAGCCTGGGCCTGCCAAACAACAATGAGGGCTGCAACCAAAAAATAGCTGAGTATTGTGGTGGGCGCCTGTGGTCCCAGCTACTTGGGAGGCTGAGGTAGGAGACTCGCTTGAGCCCAGGTGTTAGAGGTTGCTGTAAGCTGTGATGCCGCGGCACTCTACCCAGGGCGACAGCTTGAGGCTCTGTCTCAAAAAAAAAAAAAAAAAAGACACACCTGGACTTGAGTTCCATCTCTACCACATGCTGGCTACGTGTCCTCTCTGAATGTCATATCATATCTGTGAAATAGGGTAATAATCGTACCTCAGTCACTGTTCTCCAGAGAAATTGTACCTCTAGGATATGTGTGTGTCTTTAAGAAAGGAAAAAAAACTATATTAAATTTGTAACACTCAAGTTTACCAATAACATTTGTTATCTTGTGTATTGGATCTCATATATCTCTTGTAATTGCAGAACTGAAACATGACTTGAACAGTACAATTTTAATACGGGTTTATGCTTTCTTAAAATGTGTATCCATTTTGGGGCACCCTCTGTATATAGATAGAAGGAAAATTATTGTAAGGAATCAGCTTATGTGATTATAGAGGCTGACCAAAAGTCTGCATCCAAAGTCTGCAGGGGTAAGAGTTAAAGAGAGCTGAGTTCAAGTTCAGAGGCAGAACCAGGAAGAGCCAATGTTCCAGATGAAGTCTGAAAGCATCTTTGGAGAATTTTCTCTTGCTGGAAGGAGGCCAGGCTTTTTGTTCTATTCAGGCCTGATTGGATGAGGCCACCATTGTTATGGAGATCTGCTTTAGTCAAAATCTATCCATTTAGATATTAATCTTGTCTAAAACATCCTCACAGAAATACACAGAACACTGTGGGTCCATATATCCAGACACTCAGTGACCCAGCCACATTGACATGTCACGCATAGCATCACACTAACAGCCCTCACAGTGGCCCTGGGAAATCAGTGCTCCCAGGCTCATACGACAAACAGCCAGTGTTACTATTTCTTCATGTATGACATGGTGGCAAAGTCAAGAGTCCCTTTGGTTCCCTCTGTTCCCAGGGATTTCCCAATTAGCTGCTCCTTTCTTTCTTTCTTTTCTTTTTTTTTGCAGTTTTTGGCCGGGGCTGGGTTTGAATCTGCCACCTCCGGCATATGAGGCCAGTGCCCTACTCCTCTGAGTCACAGACGCCACCCTAGCTGCTCCTTTCTTTCCTTCCTTCCTTCCTTCCTTCCTTCCTTCCTTCCTTTCTTTCTTTCTTTGTTTTTCTCTCTTTCTCTCTCTCTCTTTTTTTTTT
>NW_003852469.1:9617467-9785512 GCF_000181295.1 Otolemur garnettii | reverse complement strand
TTTTTTTTTTTTTTTTTGTGAGACAAAGTCTCACTCTGCCACCCTGGGTAGAGTGCTAGGGCCTGACAGCTTACTGTAGCTTCAAACTCCAGGGCTCAAGCAAGTTTCAGACTCCTGGGTAGCTAGGACTATAGGCACCCACCACAATGTCCAGCTTTTCTATCTGTAGCAGAGACTGTGTCTCCCTCTTGCTCAGGCTGGTCTACGACTCCTAAGCTCAAGTGATCCACCCACCTTCACCTCTCAGAGAGCCAGGATTGCAGGTGTGAGCAATCCTCCACCTCCACAGATTTTTTTTTTCTTGCAGTTTTTGGCTGGGGCTGGTGTTTCTTGACAAGGAAGATACTCAAGAGCACATTCACTTTACTTACTGACAGCTCCACCATGATGTAGAGAATACTTCAGAAAAGTAAAGATGATCAGGTATCTGAGATAGGTGCCACTGAATGAAAAACCATAATGAGGGGCTCATGGGTGTCGTCAACCAAATGATGACATCGTCGTTAAGGACCCTCAATTTCCCATTAATGAAAAGATAGTGAAAAAATTTTTTTGAAACTTTCCAATCTTGAATTATTCTAAATTAGGGAAATCTGTTCAGTATTTAAAAGAAATTAAACTCTACATCTATATAGACTTACCTTAATTTTGGAAACTCCAAGAGAATCTAAATGCCTCTTCTTTGTACAGGCTGACTAGGCGGAGAGTTATAGGGATCTCAAAGGTTGTGTGCTGCCATCTAAACTGGGTTATTTTGCCCCAGTTGCCAGATGTAATTAGGCAGAAATATTCACTAAGCCAGGATGAAGAAGATCAGAGAAAGAAAGAAGCCACAGGCAACACACTTCACAGCAATCTTCACAAAGCTGATACCCAACCATCCTCTGAAGAGGTTTATTTGCTAACAAAGAACCTAGAGTGTCTGGTGGGACATGTAATAAAGAAATAAAGCTTATTCCACAACAGCATGGAAATTAAAGCTGTCATGATCAACTGCACTCAACCAAAAAGCTCTTCAATGTGCTTTGATCCCCGGATTAAAAATGTAAAAAAAAAGTCATTTTTAATACTTCCCATGAGATTAAAAATTCTATCATCCCCAGTGGGACTCACGTTCTTTTCTAGTACAGAAATGGTGGGAAAATCTTTACACAAAGACCAAACAGTTAAGAGAGCTATCATTAGAGATTCTTGGGCTGTAGGAGAGACTGTTGCCCCCGGGAGCTTAAATACGGGTTTCAATTCAGCCAATTTTTTTTTTCACCCAGTGTAAAAGTCAATTATATAAATATTGAATTTTTCAGCAACAACTTTGCCAAAGGACTGGTGTCCATGAGTAAAAGAAGTAATCAAGGGCAATGTTGCCTTTGATTTAATTTTTAACTAAAAAGGAAGAAGCATTGGTTTGTGTAAAGAAAATGAAGATCACCTTCTAAAGAAACCTCATGTTGGATTAATTGCTCTTAAGTTCACAGCATACAAGCATCATTGATCCATGCAAGGCCACCCACTTGAATATCGGTTTATTCGTTTTTGCACCTGTTCTCTCATTCCATTCCCCTTCTCAAACTTTACAGACCACCATTCCAATGGTTTTGATAGCATCCTTGAATCTGCAATTATTCTTTTAATGTAGATAGTGTTATGCATCTGTTAATTCACGTAAGTTCTATTTAGCTATCTAGAGACACTTTGGTTGGTTGCATGATTGGATGATTGGGTGGCTAGCTCCACTTATGTTACCGAAAAGAAGACACTATCTTATATTTATTTTTTCTCAAGAAGACACACTAGGGCTTATTTTCATGGGGTGTCTTATTTTTATTAAGTATAATACAACAATCTACATTTATTCAAATACAGTTAAGTCATCTTCTTCTGGAACCTGACAGGGGGAGCCGACCTCGTTGGTGGGGCTGGTGCTAGTGATGCGGGAACTCCTTTCCCCTAGCCGTTTGCACATGCACAATAGGATGCCTGCTACCGCGTTTACCACAAGTGTGAATGGTTCGGAGAAAGGAGCTGTGACAGATAAAAGGCATTCCAGTTTTCCTTACCACTCCCCGCCAAAATGCATGGCATGGCTATGCAGATACGCTGCATAGCCACGCCCATCACTAGGTCTCATTATTGGGGTAGGGCTTATATTTAACAAATGCATAGAAATCCTGCTAGGGCTTATTTTGGGGGTAGGTCTTATTTTCGTGGAAACACGGTACTTCTGTGTGTTTAAGATTTATCCATGTTGCTGTGGTGCTTCTGGCTTTATTAAAAGTTTTGTTGCTTTTAATGGATGCATGTTAGTTTAGTGTACATTGCGCAAGGTCATATTTTTGCATCTCTGCTACCTCCCAGTGATAAGCAACTAGGTTGGATGGTTACCCCCATTGCACGCCATTTGCTTTCACAACTGACACTGAAAGTTTCTTTGGAGCACAGACCCATTAGTAGTGCTTCCAAGGTCGCAGAGCATGTACATACTTGATTTGACAGACTTTAGACAGATTTTTCTCCAGTCAATTGCCCTGGGCTCCACATTTTCACCCTCCGTTAACAGGGATTCTTGTTTCTTCTCATTTCCCCTAATTGACTCATTTTTTCTTGGCTATTCTAGTGGGTGCAAGTGATGTTTTCCTGTTTTATTTTGCATTTCTCTGATACTAATAGGTTTGAACACCTCTTACTAGACACAGCTGTAATTCTAGTTTCTTCCTTTGTAAATTGCCCATTCAGATCTCTTGTCCATTTAGCTATGAGATTTTCAAACTTTGATTTATAGGAGTTACTTATACATTATAATTATTAATGAAAAAAAAGAACTCTGCAAAATAATTTTTTATTATATCATAGCTGTGTACATTAATGCAATCATGGGGTACAATGTGCTGGTTTTATATACCATTTGAAATATTTTCATCAAACTGGTTAACATAGCCTTCATGGCATTTTCTTAGTTATTGTGTTAAGACATTTATACTCTACACTTTGTAAATTTAACATATACCCTTGTAAAATGCACAGTAGGTGTGTCCCCACCAATTACCCTCCCTCCACCTCCCTTTCCCCTTTCCCCATATTCTCGGGCTATAGTTGAGTTATAGCTTTAATATGAAAGCTATAAATTGGTTTCATAGTAGGGCTGAGTACATTGGATACTTTTTCTTCCATTCTTGAGATACTTTGTTAAGAAGAATATGTTCCAGCTCCATCCATGTAAACATGAAAGAGGTAAAGTCTCCATCTTTCTTTAAGGCTGCATAATTTTCCATGGTCTACATATACCATAATTTATTGATCCATTCATGGGTCAATGGGCCCTTGGGCTTCTTCCATGACTTAGCAATTGTGAACTGGGCTGCAATAAACATTCTTTGTAATAAAGAAATATAATTATCTTTTCTATAAAGTGATTTTTGGTCTTCTGGTTATATACCTACTAGAGGAATTGAAGGATCGAATGGCAGGTCAATGTTTAGATCCCTAAGTGATCTCCAAACATCTTTCCAAAAGAAATGTATTAGTTTGCATTCCCACCAGCAGCATAGAAGTATTCCCTTTTCTCCACATCCGCACCAACATCTCTGGTTTTAGGATTTTGTGATGTGGGCTACTCTTACTGGGGTTAGATGATATCTCAAAGCAGTTTTGATTTGCATTTCTCTGATGATTAAGGATGATGAACATATTTTCACATGTCTGTAGGCCGTGTACCTATCTTCTTCAGAGAAGTTTCTCTTCAAGCCCCTTGCCCACCCTGAGATTGGATCACTTATTCTATTCTTTCTGCAAAATAATTTGAGGAGGTTTATTCTGAGCCAATATGAATGACTACATTCTGGGAAAACACAGTCATGAGAGGTCCTGAGAAGGTATGCCCAAGGAAGGGGGGTTACAGTTTGGTTTTACACATTTTAGGGAGGCAGGAATTGCAGGTTAAATTATAAATCAGTAAATTATAAAAGAGCAGGGCATCTCAAAGTCAGAGACTGTGTTGCAAGTCATAAGTAGATATAGGGATTTCTCAGTTAAGCTTTGTCTAAAAACTTAGAATTAGTAGAAAGGAAAGCTTAAGATAAGGGGGTCTGTTGTCTCCCATATGATGCCATAATACACCAGTGAAAAATATCGGTTTAGGCTCAGCACCCGTAGCTCAGTGAGTGGGGTGCCAGCCACATACACTGAGGCTGGTGAGTTCAAGCCTGGCCCGGGCTTGCTAAACAACAACAACAGATGCAACCAAAAAGATAGCTGGACGTTGTGGCAGGGACCTGTAGTCCCAGCTACTTGGGAGGCTGAGGCAAGAGAATCTCTTAAGCCCAAGAGTTTGAGGTTGCTGTGAGCAGTGATGTCATGGCACTCTACTGAGGACATAGTGAGACTCTGTTTATAAAAAAAAAAATCAGTTTAGCAGGTGTCATGCGGGCATGACTTATCCCCTTGTCTTACATGGCCTTAGATCTTGTTCATATTTGGGTATCTTACTGTCTCAAAGAGTCTGTTTTGTCAGTCTTCCTATCTCTATTTGAACAATAATCATGATCAGTTTTGTCTAAACTCCCAAAGGGAGACGGTATAGCAAGACGTGACTGTCCTCTCATCCCATCATGGCCAAGAACTCAATTTTTAAGGTGTTTCTAGACCCCCTCATTGGCCAAGAGGGTGCCCGTTTAGTCAGTTGGAGGCTTAGGCTTTTATTTTCAGTTTATATATATTAATTCTTTATCATTTTGGACGTAGAACTTATCCTTCTTCAATCTGTGATCCGTTAACTTTGTCTACAGCACTAACCATTGGGTGCACATCTTCAATTTTGATGTAATCAAATCCATAAAGTTTTTACATAACCTGCATTTTGATTTTTGGTCCTATTTTTAAAAGTCCTTCCATATCTGTAAATTTAAAAAGTATGTAATGATTTCTCCCCTTAGATTTATCATTTTACTTTTACACATCTTCATCTATCTAGAATTTGCCATTGTATATAAGTGTCCAATTTTAATTTTGTCCATATAGTGAGTCTTTTACACAATTCCACCAACTAATCATCTATACTTTTCCCATTGGTCTGTGGTATCTTCTTTTATCAGATAACCAGTTCCACTTATACTCAAGTCCTCTGTTCTATTTTGTTGCATTGATGTTTTTATCTATGCCCCTAGTATTTTTCATTACTATGGCTTTATAATACAGCTTAATATACTGTAGGACAAATCCACCTCTTTGTTTTTGTTTTTTGATGGATCACCATCTGCAGCGCATGTGCCGGGGACAAGGGACAGGTCAGTTACACTTGAATGTAGTGTAAGAGATTGGTGTAAAGTTCAAATCCCATGAATTCATTCTGAGCTGGCTAGCAGAAATTAAGATGCATTGTTCTTAACATGCATCTCAGGTGGGAGACTGAGACAGGAGAGGAACGATAAGTAAACAAACAAGTAAATAAATAAACAAGTAAATAGAACTACTCTCCACGTTCTTCTCAAATGTCTCTAAACTCAGTCCTAATTTATCTATGCCTTACTGGCTGACACTTTCCTTCTTACGGTCTGAGACACGCTTAAAGGATTTGTTAACTTTAACAAAAAAAAATTTTTTTTAATACTTCTACATTTCCTGCCCTTTAGTCCTTCCCCCACGAAACTAGCAATTTCCTGGGACAAAGAAGGTGCTTGACAGGCTGCCAGGCCAATTTCAGCTTCCCATCCATGTCGCGGTGCCCTCACGGCTGCCCAGCCTGGTTCTGTGGAAGCCTTTGTCAAGGACATCGTGACAGTACAAACTCAAAACATTACGAGCAATCCATTCCCGGCCTAAGAAGGGCTGAAAATGGCAATCATTTTGATTCAGAAACCCTGGTATCATTCTTAAAAAAGTGTCTGCTCTCTGTCAAACGATTTACAGAGCAGGAAGGACTAGAGAACTGACAGACCTTCTACTTCCTCCCGTCGTTCTTATTCCAAGACAATAAGAACAAGGACACCCCCATATTTTGGTGGGTGGCCAAAAATGTAGATGGAATAATCCAAAGACAGCACTGTCAAGAAAGTGACTTTCATATCCCTACCAACAGTATCTAAAAAATATTAAGGATATCAACTTCTGTGTTACATGAACAGATGTACACGGATGTGGGTATTGACATGGGGCCCAGGAGACCTGACTCTAGCCTGACTCTGACCCTCGCCTGGGCTGTACCATTTTGATAAATGTATTTACCCCATCAGGACCTCCCTTTTCTGGGCTGTAAAATGGGTGAGTTGCACTAACTGATATCAATAAGTTTAACTCTCACAGCCCATTATTGATTGAATTTTACCCATATGTCAAAAGGCATTACATTAAGGGTAATTATTTAAGGGTCTGTACCACTTTTAGCTAGAATTATCATTTAAAAAAAAGGTAGCTATTTCTCATAGCTACCATAGACATCGATTCTTTTTTTTTAATTTGATACTCTCAACTCTAGTGGATATATGAGTTGATTTTCAGATACGTTTTATTTATTAATTTTTTTGTAGAGACAGAGTCTCACTTTATGCCCTCAGTAAAGTGCTGTTGCATCACAGCTCACAGCAACCTCCAACTTCTGAACTTAGGCGATTCTCTTCCCTCAACCTCCCGAGTAACTGGGACCACAGGTACCTGCCACAACACCCAACTATTTTTTGTTGCAGTTTGGCTGGGACTGGGTCTGAACGCACCACCCTCGGTAGACGGGGCTGTCACCCTACCCACTGAGCCACAGGCACCACCCCTAGACATCGGATTCTTATCTTTCATTTGCATTAGTCAATTTAAGCAAAATAGGCATTTTGGTAGCTCCACAAACATAGCCAAAGCATCTTCCTCTTTATAAAAGAGGATTTGCCCTTTTGGATTGAAAGTTATTATACTAATTTTTGCCAAGTTTTTTTTCTAGCTAGGGAATCTTTTGGGAGGTCACACCCTTATTTAAAAAGCTTAAATGCTTAGAACATAAGGCAACATACCACCTGAAAGGCAGTTTTGTATGGAGTGGGTGAGGGGAGTGGAAGAATGACACACAGACCCACTGTGGAGAAGCCTGAAGGCAAATGTTAAGATTATGGGGTCGTATCCCACAGGCAGTGGGGAACCATTCACCATTATTTGGTATTATTTTTTCTTTCTTTCTTTTTTATTGTTGGGGATTCATTGAGGGTAGAAGAAACCAGGTGGCATCATTTTTTTCTCATGTTAAAATTCATGCTTATTATTGAAATTAACCATCCATAATCCCATCATCATGAGAAAACCATTATTAACACTTTGCTCGTTCTTTCTAGCTAGTTCTCTAAATAGGTATAACATGCATGTGTTTTTACCTGTGCATATGTGTGTTTGGAGGCAACTATAGATATCTCTCTATTTATTTATTTTATACATAGGGAGGGGGAGGATGTGTGAAGGGGGGGTAATTGGTGGGACCACACCTACGGTGCATCTTACAAGGTGTCCATGTGAAATTTACTAAGTGTAGAATACAAATGTCTCAACACAATAACTAAGAGGGTGCCGTGAAGGCTATGTTAACCAGTTTGATGAAAATATTTCAGTATATATAAAACCAGCACACTGTACCCCCCACGATTGTATTAATGTACACAGCTATGATTTAATTAAAAATAATATTTATTTTATAAATAAACCTTATTTATTTTCCCATGCATTTATTAATTATAAAAGTAATGCACATTTTTGTAAATGGAGATAACAAAAAAAATATAAAGGAAGCACCCACAGTCTTGCCAAGCAAAAATAGTCTCAGCCAGCATTTTAGCTTAATTTCTTCAGGCCTACTACATAACTGTAAATATTTTAGATCTTAGTATACATACGATTTTATTGGCATTATAAATCTCTGAGTTTGCTAAACCATAAACTTTTTTATTTTTTTGAGACAGAGTCTCACTCTGTTGCCCAGACTAGAATGCCTCAGCGTCATAGCTCACAGCAACCTCAAACTCCTGGGTTTAAGCAATCCTCTTCCCTCAGCCTCCCAAGAAGCTGGGACTAGAGGCATACACCACAATGCTCAGCTAGCTTTTGTATTTTTAGTAGAGACAGGGTCATGCTCTTGCTAAGGCTGGTCTCAGAACTCCTGAGCACAGGGGATCCACTTGCTTTGGCCTCCCAGAGTATTAAGATGACAGGTGAGAGTCACTGGCCTGGCTCAACCCTAGACTATTGAAAGACAAACTACTCCCTCCCCCTACCCTCACAGGAAATACACTTACCTGGAACGATAATAATAATAATAATGATAATGACATCTTTATAACATAACAGATCACAACTGGCTTGTTCTTGGGTCTTGATGACGAGTGGACCCAGTTCAAAAAGGAAGAAGACCTAAAAAACAGTAAGTCAAAGGCAAAGAGTATTTTTAACAGTGTGAGGTACTTCCTGTGGGATAAATAAGGAGAAAAAAAAATCCCTTCATTGGAAATGATTAAGAGAGTGTTTGGCCACTTCGAGGGAGTGAATATCTTCACTGGGGTGGTGTGGAGTCTTTAGCAAGAATCAAAGCGTCAACAATGGGAAGCAGGTGTATTCTGCTCTTTTGCTTTGGCAAGAAAAGAGAATGACAGAGATGGAACAGTAGCTCAAATAGAAGGATGATGAGAGAGAGTGTTTTTGCTTGAGAGATATTTGTACAAGTTTATAGTCTGAAGGGAAAGGAAGGATGAGAGAGATAGGAAAATAAATGGAACAAGGGCCTCTATGAGGGGAGGCCCCACAGAATGAAAGGTTCTCAGCAGTCTGTCCTCACACCAGGCTGCATGGAGGATCACCCAGGGAGGTTGTCAAAAAATATCAATGTCCACGCCTCATTCCAGCCAGTGTAATCAGATTCTCTGCGGGGTAGGACGAATGCATTGGGGTGTTTTCATGTGCAGCCAGGGTTAAGATCCTCTCCCGTGGACAAACATTTCATTTCCTGGATCAATGGGAATGGAAGCAGACACTTAGAAACAAAGAGATTTTAAAGACCAATGGCATTAATCTCTGCAATAAAGAACACAAGGTCATCTGTTAAGAACACATGAAATAATGGTCAGTTTGGGGCCAAAAAAAAATGCGCAAAAAGTTTAGAACAGCCATTAGGTTAACAACAAACGTCCAAGGAAACAAATGTGTCTGTAATATTTCTGCTTATGTGCAATTAAGTCCTATAATGAAGAGTGCACGGAATGAAATACAGCTACCGCAACTGGAAAACAGTCCAATAACTCATCAAGCTTGCAAAGTTTAAAAATTAAAAGCAGGAGAGGAAAATGGTGAAATCGACTTTGGGAAGTAAATCACACAGAATGAGAATTAGCTGTGAGATTAAACAGTAGAGATGTAATACCTGCTCGAGCCATCATTTAAATCTAATGCTTTCTCATTGAAAGAGCTCTGTGGATGAAATTAAATCCCCAAGTTACATTTTTATGAGAGGGCTTTAATGATTTTTTTTTCATTTATGAAAAGAGTGGGGGGGGCAGATGAGTACAGAAAATATTAATTTGCCAAAGTTTAAAAGAAAGAAAGCAGGCGGTGCCTATGGCTCAGTAGGTAGGGCACTGGCCCCATATAATGAGGGTGGCGGGTTCAAACCTGGCCCCGGCCAAACTGCAATAAAAAATAGCCAGGCGTTGTGGCAGGTGCCTGTAGTCCCAGCTACTCGGGAGGCTGAGGCAAGAGAATTGCCTAAGCCTAGGAGTTGGAGGTTGCTGTGAGCTGTGACACCACAGCACTCCACCGAGGGCAATAAAGTAAGTCTCTAAAAATAAGAAAGAAAGAAAGAAAGCATAATTCTATAAATTCAATTCAATTTTTTAGGGCTTAAAAAAAAAAAAGAATACATAGTGCCTGACCATAAAAAGCATTTACTCTATAGAAGATTTAAAATATAACTGCAGAAGGTACTGAAAGCCAAGAAAAAGATACAAAGTACTAAGAAACCCCCCAAACAACTCAGAAGATATTTCTTTTGCCCCAAGAACTTTTGCACCAGAATGTTTATTATAGGTCAATTCATAATTGCCAAGTTGTGGAAGCCACCCAAACACCCATCAACCCATGAATGGGTTATTTTATTTTTTATTTTTGAGACAGTCTCTCTCTTTGGCCCTGGGTAGAGTGCCACAGCAACCTCAAACTCTTGGGCTCAGATAATCCCCTTGCCTCAGCCTATGTTTGAGTTTTATATAAACAGAATCATAAAATATTATCATTGTATCTTTGCCTTCTTTCACCCAATGTTATTGATGTGAAATTACCAATGATTTGATGTATAAGTTTATTTATCTTTGTCCATTGTAAGCATGAATATAGCACAACTTTACTCCTCTGCATTTTACTACTGGGAACATCGGAGTTGTTTCAAATCTTTGGCTCCTATGAATAATGTTGTCTGTCCCTCTGCATGCCTTTTGCTGCACAACTACATGAATTTCTTTCAATATAACCTAGGATTAAAATTGCTAGTCCTAGTGATTGGTTCACGTTCAGTAGATACTGACAGTTTTCTGGGGTGGTTGTACCATTCTCCGCTCCCACCAGGAGTTCATTGCTCCACAGCCTCATTCATACCTGGGAGTGTCAGTCTCCTTAATGTTTGATGTTAATGCAATAGTGGTGTTCACTGTGGTTTTGATGTCCATTTTATTATAAACAAAGTAGAGCATTTGTCACGTATTTACTGGTTATAGTTATTCTCCTTTATAAAGTTTCCGTTCATTAAGCTGTCTCCTACTTATTGATATATTCTGAATCTGGGCACATTGTCAATTACATGTGTTCCAAAATTTTTCTTCCACTCCATGGCTAGCTTTTTTATGCTTTTCATGGTGTGTTTTGATGAAAAGAGGTTCTTGATTTTAAATTCTGCCCAATGTGTTGGTCTTTTCCTTGACGTTAAGTGCACTCTGGCTTTTCCTTACAAAATCTTTGCCTGTCCCAAAGATAAGGTATTAGTCTAGAAAACTGATGCTCAGAAAAATCAATTCATTAATCTCTTTGATTCCTCTGGTAAAGCATAGCAAGCTGGCAAGCTTAGCTTCAAGCAAAAACCAAAAGAATTGCAGCTGAGTGTTTAATGTTTTAAATAATAATCAAATCTAAGAAATAAATTCCAACTGAATTTGGAAGCAAACAATGTGAGTAAAGAAATACATTTACTTGCATTAAGAAAATTAAAAACGCAAAGAAAGCAAAAACAAACAAAACCCTGAAAGAAGTGCTGGGGGGCAGAATATACTTTAGCATGATCTACTGACTTTGACTTTGAACTAAGGAACAAAAAACCATTAAGTCTTTTATGTGTGTTTTTCCTTAGCTGAGTTAATGTTGAGTCATTACGTAAGTGATCTAAGTCTCCAAGTATATTTGTTTCTTTTCTTTCTTTTTCTTTTTCTTTTTTTTTTTTTGAGACAGAGTCTCACTTTGCTGTCCTCGGTCACAGCTCACAGCAATCTCAAACTCTTGTGCTCAAGTGATTCTCTTGCTTCAGCCTCCCAAGTAGCTAGGGCTACAGGTGCCTGCCACAGTGCTCAGCTTTTTAGAGACGGCGGTCTTGCCCTTGTTCCGGCTGGTCTAGAATTCTTGAGCACCAGCAATCCACCAGCCTCAGCCTCCGTGGGATTATAGGTATGAACCACTGCACCCGGCCCCCAGTATATTTGATTTTTAACTGCATTTTTTATTCCTTGCACATTTGAAGATGTCTTCTGATTCCCTTCACACATCACATGACTATGTAATAAATTTTGGGGTCCCTATTCTTTCTCCTCAAACTCTCTAAATTCTATTTTTTCAGGGTTCTGTTATAAAGATGTCTGAAGTTAGTCTGATTTTATTATCTATTTAATAGTAAATTTTTTTCTGCCTTGGATGTATATGGGTTTTTAAATTTGACATTATAATTGAAACATTTCACCATACTACTAATATGGGGTTCCCCCACTCGGGGCCAGACAGGGACTCTCCCCCTCCCCCACATTCTCTAGGCCTGGGTGAGCTCAGAAATCAGATCCCCCATCTCTAGGTTAGATTTTCTGTTTTAGTAGAGATGGGGTCTTGCACACACAAGCTGCCCTTTCCAGGCCACACTCTCTGAGCTCTAGCAGGGTCAGGGACAAAGCACCCTGAAAGATTTTAGGTGGTTCCTCCCTAAGCAGGGAGCATGCACCCTAATTTCTTGCTTGAGGCCAAAACTGCAAAGATCTATTCCTGTGCTCATTTTAGGATGAATTTCTGCCTGCAGACCTCTGGCCAATTGCAACATACTTCTCTAAGATCCCTTGCCTGTTAGGAGGGGCAGCACTCACACCCCTTAGACTAAAGACTGGGGGGGCTTCCTACTTGGCTTCCCTCCCTCCACCGCCTGAGGTTCTGTCCCCTGTCTTGGGTTCACCCCCTTTTGCTGTTGTTTATAAATCTTTCTCCCAACAGGTAAACTCTCTTCTGATGCTCATCCCTGGTCTGTGCTTTAATTCTTCAAACCAGAATGTGTGACTCCTAAGGCCCTGGTCTCGGTTGCTTCAGGAAGGAACCAGGCGTGACATAGATTAGAAGTACAAGCTTGCGAGAGGGCTAATCTTAAGTGCAGGCTAGCCCAGAGCTATTTATTAAGGTTATACACAACAGGTGTGGAGAGTTAAGGTAACGACATACACAACAGGTGTGGAAAGTTAAGGTAATTACCTACAAGGGCTGCAGGCATAAGGATTGCCACCTGTTCTTTCCCCACAACCCCCATGAAGAAGCACCAAGCATCAGTGTTTAACACATGCTTACTAGTGAGTGACCGATCTTATCTCATTCCGAAACTCTGAGTTACTTGAGGGACTGCCCCCAGGTCACAAAACATCTCTAGGCTTGCCAGGAGACTGTCCTACGCTCAGCTTCCTTTTAATGTGATAAGAATCAGTAACTGTCCTTTGCAAGCATGGTGTCCGTTCCTCTACCCCAGAAGACCAAGAGCTCAGCAGAGTCAGCAACTCCAGCGACACTCTAACCTGGTTTGTGTCATTTTTAGTTGGTTTTCACCTGGAACATAGTGAACACAATTTTCATCTATATACTAAGTTGCTTTCTCTAATTGGAAACATTTTCTTCAACGAGGTCTTAAATTCTTCTTTCTTTCCAATTAGTTTTGGCTTTTTCATCTTCAATATTAATAGTCGATATTCTATTAACTAAGTTCTTTATTTACCATTATTTCTCTGAGGAGAAATCACTCTTTCTGGTCTGTGTTCTCATCTTTCACATCCTAGAATCAAGTTTTCTCCCGTGTCAATTCTGTATTTTTCTGTCTCCACTAAGGACTTACATTCTCTCTTTTTTTTTATTCCTTTTTTTCTATTTCTTCACAATCTTTTAAGAAATCTTGTCAGTCTTCTATTTTGTCTCATCCTTTTGTTTGTTCATCTCAGCCTGATATCTCTCACAAAAACTACTTGTTTTATTTTGCCGTTTTTGGCTGGGGCCAGGTTTGGACCTGCCACCTCCGGCATATGGGGCTGGCACCCTACTCCTTGAGCCACAGGTGCCGCCCATGTTTTATATTCTATTAAGAATGCCAAATAGTTCTGATAAGTTTCTTTTGGTTTTTGTAGTCATTTTAAGAGATTCACTCTTTGTCAGAGTTTTCAAGATACTTTCTCCTTTCCTTGTCCTGACTACTCACTTAAATTAATAGATTCCACATTGCATTTTTCTTTCATTGATCCCTAATGGAGAGACTTTTACTGGGTTCAACACTTGGAAAAATCTATAAAGATGCCAAAGATCTAGGCAAGCCATAGGTAAACCCTCAAGAAAGATTCAAAGTGGAAAGCCAGGTTGTTCAGGTCATGAGCCCATAGCATAGGTAATTCCTGGTGACAGTCACCTGATATGATAATCTCAGTGCCTGCAAGGCAACTCCCAGCACACCAGCCCTGTAAATCCAAGCAGCGCAAAGACAGAAGACTGACATCATAAAAACCCACCAAGTAGATGAACTAAGGTTAAGAAATCATTATTCATCTCGCAGGTTTGGGGTCATCACACATGCCCACTTCCCACCCCAACCTAAGCTCCCAAAATCTATTAATCTGATCAAGAAAATTAATCTATCAATTAACTAGTAAGTAGATAATTAATGGATTAATTGATAGATTAATTAATCTATTAATCTGATCAAGAAAACTGAGATAGCGAATGACTCCAGATTTACAATCCTGGAGTCTGTGTTTGGTGGAAATAGTGAGAGTGCAGAAAAATGAGGCTGTGATTTTTCCTAAAAGTCCTCACAGATTCCTCCAGAATCCTTTCCTGTGCTGCCTGCCTCCCATCCTGTGCGCCATCTAAGTGCTCCCAAGCCAGGCACAACGTGTGTCCCAGTCAATCAGGCCTAGACTGCACATCCCAGCTGGTTATTCCTCCTGACTTCATGCCTCCTACCCCAGCCACGCCACCCCAGCCATTTCCTCCTTTTCTGATTTGTGAAAACAAAAAAACAAACACAAAGACCAAGATTAATTTTAGGAAAAAGAACCATTTGCCTTTACAGTGCTCCAGGCACATTATCTGGGAAGCTGGGTAAATTCTCTCAGATGTTACAGAAAACTTGCTAACAATCAGCAATTATGTCTTTAGAAGGAATGTCATTATATGGCAGTGGTCAGATATTTCTGGAAACAAACAACAGACCCCTCCTTAACTCCAACGTGATCAACCCCAGGCTGTCTCCCGGTCTTTATCTACTCTTTCAGATGTATTTTGCTTCTAACAACACATTGGCGGAGACAGAGATGATGTTTCTTTGAAATTCCTTCCAGCACAAAGCCTAGAAGATGAAAAAGATTAATTAACACCTGAAGTTTTTTCTTGAGGTTCATTATTTGTTGAGCAAATTTGCAATATTTCACTCACCCCTAATGGGATGCATTTGAGGCATGAAGTGACTCTTAAAAAGAAACAATCTGGAAAATAATCAAATTTCCCCTTCACATTAAAAAAACAAACAAAGGATCATAATGTCTAAAGCAATGCTTATCTTCCCATTGTATATAGATTTTTCACTCTATATCCATTTTTAATATTAGCATTTACACAAATCACTTTCCATATGCCACCAAAAATATGCCAGAATATTTAATGTATATCATCACTGATTTATACAATAAAAATTTTAGGGTGATGATAAGTATTCCATGTTTACAAGAACATATGTTGTCAACATCTATGTTACTGATTATTTTTCTTTAAATGACTCCCAGTCCCTCCTACCACTTACACATCAAAAGCGCCTGATGGGAACACATTGATCTATTTGTAGCTTCCCATGTCAAGAAGGTGAACACGATGAAATGGATGTGACTCTCATCATATCAGTGTGAAAATAGGATGCTTGCTCTAGGTGGTAATTTCAACCAATGGAATTTCAACATATGTATGGCTGGGCTCTGACATAATAGAAGATTGGTTTCCTGGCAACATAGCATCAGTGTCAGAGTGGGGCACCAGGAATCCTTTTGCTTTTATTATTTTGTTGTTGTTGAGACAGAGTCCCACCCTATGCCCTGAGCAGAGAGCAATGGTGTCATAGCTCACTGCAACCTCAGACTCGGGCTGTGGGCATCCTGATGCCTCAGTTTATGGAAGCCGCAGGGATTACAACAGGTGCTAGTTGTGGTGCCTGGCTGGGATTTTTCCTTTTTTTTTTTTTTTTTGTTTTTTAGGAGTGGTGGTCTCAGTGTTGTTCAGACAAGTCTTGAACTCCTGAGCTCAAGCAGTTCTCCCCTCTCAGCTTCCCACAGTGCTGGGATTACAGGCATGAGCTACTGTGCCCGGTGGGCACCAGGATCTTGCTGAAGTAGATGGTTCCTCCTAAAGGGTAGCTCTAAAGGGGATAGGCTAGCTTATAGCCAATGCTGAAAATTGCCCTTAGTCCTGAGATTCTAGGATCCCAAGGACAGGGATGGACGTGCCCCACTGCATACTGGGCACCTGCTGGCTTCTCTAGCCCTGTGCCTTCCCCCCATTCCTCTCAGGAGTCCCTTGGAGTGAAGCAGAAGGAGTAGATTCAGAGTCAAGCGTACCTTAGCACTTTGCCTGGGCTTCTCAGGGAGTAGAGTAAGAACAGAATAGGATTTATTTCTGTTTTTCTGTAGGTATGTCTCATTGCAGTACTACAGAGAGATTGAAGAGATCTTGGAAGAAGCTTCATGGAAGAAGGAAATTGGGGCTGAGTGGTAGGCATATTTGGGGGGATTTTTAAATGGAAAGAGCTGGTCTTTTACAGGGGAAAACCAAAGTAAGGATGTGAATCACAGAAGCAGAATAGTGTGTGTCTGTGTGTGTGGGGGGGGGCTCTCTGAGGCATAGTGAGCCTGCAGGATGAGGACTAAGCCAGGTGGATCGGTTCTTCATCATCATCATCATCATCATCATCACATTCCCTGAGTGTTTGCCCTTTCCATGTGTTGACCCTTCTCAGCCTGACTTCAGCTTTCCTCACGATTACCCTAA
Source organism: Otolemur garnettii (assembly GCF_000181295.1). Lineage (NCBI taxonomy): Eukaryota > Metazoa > Chordata > Mammalia > Primates > Galagidae > Otolemur > Otolemur garnettii. Next base: position 9,768,988 of record NW_003852469.1, on the reverse strand, counting down.
GTAATGTTATCTCCTCTACCCGAGGTCACACAGGAATTGGGGGATTCGGAGCAGGTGTGTCTGACTCCAAGCACTGATGCTCTTTTTTTTTTTTTTTTTTTTTTGAGACAGAGTCCCAAGCTGTTGCCTCTGTGGCATCACAGCCCACAGCAACCTCCAACTCTCAGGCTTAAGCAATTCTCTTGCCTCAGCCTCCCAAGTAGCTGGGACTACAGGCACCCACCACAACACTCAGATATTTTTTTGGTTGTAGTTGTCATTGTTGCTTGGCAGGCCCAGGCTGGATTCGCACCTGCTAGCTCTGGTGTATATAGCTGGTGCCCTACCTGCTTGAGCTTCAGGCACCGAGCCTGCTGATGTTCTTAACTGGCTGTGCTCAGTCCTCTGAGTGATGCTGGGGCTTCCCTCAGGCACGGATGAGTCAGCACTTCCCCTGAGTTGCCTGGATCTCATAATATGGCCCTTCACACCCCTGTATCCCCCCCTGTATCCCACACCTCTGTATCCCCACCTGTAAGAAATGTATGTAAACCTGGGAATCAAATTCAATAGACAGGGATAATCAGTAAGAATCTCAGAGAAGATAGCCCTTAGAGGAGAGAAGGAAGGCTGTTACAAAAGTAAGCAAGCAAATTATTTACATGATTTAAAACCATACAAGACTCTCACAGACTGAAACTGACAAAAAAAATTCCCTTTGCCAAATAAGGAATGCTATAGCTCCTCAGTAACCTGCATATCCATTTATTTTTGTTAATTTTTAATATTTTTAATTGTAAATTGACAAATTATGGTTGTATAGATTTATGGAGTACAAAGCATGTTATGATTTATGAATGAAATGAGGAATAATTAGATCAAGCTGGTTAGCATACCCATCCATCTCTGGGAGCTGACTATGGAAGATCATGTTCATAGTTGTAACTGCCTGTTTAATGCCTTGCTCATCAGCGGCAAATTTCTACATCTGTTCCAAATTGCTATCGGAATTACATCGTTCTGAAAGATAGATTAATAATAAGGCTAATTTTAAATTTGCCCAGCTGCTTGAGATTCCCCAGTATCCTGCAAGGAGGAAACTCACTCCAGCTGCTGCCATCGTCTCTTTTCTGATTCATGTGCTTTCTGGGCCATGGTCCTTTGGTTTTGGTGACTTTCTCATAACACTCATGAAAAGAAGAGATATCCTCACACCTGTCAGAATGGCCATTATCACACACACCCCCAAAATAGCCAGGCATGGTATTTCATGTCTGTCATCCCAGTACTTTGGGAGGCTGAAGCAGGAGGATCACCTGAGACCAGGAGTTGGAGACCAGCCTGGACAACATAGCAAGACTATCACCTCCACAAAAAATTAAAAAAAAATAGCAGCCCTCTGTTAAAATCACAGGCAAAAGACTTCCAATTCTACAAGTTATCAGCTACCAGGAATCATAAAAATCAAATTTCATCATACTTTTCTACCCAAAGTTTAAGGGGTTTTAGGAAGAATCCCGGTAGCTATAAGCTCCCACATTGTTCATTCATAACTTATAGAGAAGTGACCCCTTAGGGAAAGAGTCCAAGATGCCACTGGAAAAGAGCCCAAACTTTGTAAAATAATTTAAAGAGGTTTATTTTGAACCAAGTGTGTATGAACATGGCTCCAAGAGCCACACCCACAAAGCTTTCAGTGGGTGGTCTCACTGTGGTGGGGTTAGTATGGTTTGATATATTTTAGGGAGATAGGAATCACATATAAAGTCATAAATTGGTACATAGAAGCCACATATTGGTTTGCCCTGAAAAGGCAGGACATTTTGAATCAAGGGGATTTCCTGAGGCAGGCTTGTAGGTGGGTCTAAAGATGCTTTGCTTTGTAATTGGTTAGAGAAATAATGCTATGTCTAAAGGCTTGGAATTTTAATGTTTTGAATTAGGGAAGTCTGCTAATCAGAGACAAGCCACCATACATACCAGACTTATATCCAGAGTCAAGTTACATGTTCAGTGAATGGATAACTTGCAGGTATAACTTTTGTCTTACGAGGCCTTAGGATTCTTAATTATTTTGTATCTTATTGTTAGGAAAAATAACTCCAAACGGGACAAGGCATACCTAGGTGTGTCTGGCCTCCCTTTTCCTTTTGGCCACCAACTTTTTGGAAGGTCCCCTTGGCTAAGAGGGTTGGGAGGCTTAAGATTTAGTTGACTGGGGGGGGGGGGCTTAAGATTTTTAGTTCAGAAAAAATTCTAAAAAACTAAAGGGGTGCAGACTACTTTGAAACTCAGAAAGGAGGTACCAAAAGACACCCTTGCCTGTGTGATCAGAAACCTTCACTGTCTCTTTCCCTTTCCCTTTCTCTTTTTTTTTTTTTTTTTCTCGAGACAGTCTCACTCTGTCATCTGGGCTACAGTGCCATGGCTTCAGCCTAGCTCACAGCAACAGCAACTTCAGACTCCTAGGTTCAAGCCATCCTCCTGCCTTAGCCTCCAGTAAGTGGGACTATAGGTGCCCACCACAACACTCAGCTAATTTTTCTGTTTTTAATAGAGATGAGGTCTCACTCTTGCTCTGGCTGGTCTAAACTTTGTGCTCAAGGGCCTCCAGCCTTGGTCTCCCAGAGTGCTAGGATTACAGGTGCTTGGCCTCCTTTCCTTTGAAGACTGATGACAAGGCATCCATTCCCGAGACTCAGAGCCAGCATGAGGCTTCCCAACTGTCACTGGGGTGCTCTCCGGAAATGCTCTGCATCACAAGAAGGGGATAAAAGGGAGAGGAAAGGCCACCCCCTACTACCACCTCCCCCCAGGCACATTTCTAGTTACCATCAAAAGCCAAAAGGAAAGAAAATGCAAGCTCAGAGTCCAAGAGTCATTATGAATTCCCAAGAGAAGATAAAAATCTGAGTGAGCAATGCAGTTTAATTAGCCCTATTTTTTAAAATACGCTGTAATGAAATTTACTGACATTCTGGGAATAGCAGTTTAAACTACCTCTAATTACGAGCGTGGGAACAGTAATGATGGTGATGAGAAAGTTGCCTGCATAGCTGTTTGGAGGGGTTTCCTCCAGGGTTGAGAGGTACAGAGCGTTAGCATGACCCACCCAGGCCCTGGTGAATGAACTATGTAGGTCATGAGGGCTGAAGTCCACAGGGCAGAATGGTGGCCTGGAACCACGACATCATAGCTCACAGCAACCTCAAACTCTGAGCTCAAGTGATCCTTCTGCCTCAGCCTCCCAAGGAGGTGGGACTATAGCCACCTGATATAACACCTGGCTAATTTTTCTATTTTTATTAGAGACAGGGTCTCGCTTTTGCTCAGGCTGGTCTGAAACTCCTGAGTTTAGGCAATCATTTGGGCCTCCCAGAGTGCTAGAATTATAGGATTCTAGGTATGAATCCCACAGGTATGACGCACCATGCTAGGCCTCCATTGGTTTAAATATATATATATTTATTTATTTATTTTTTACATATACATGTGTTTACTAGGTTTCCATTTTTTTGCCTTCACAAAATTAAAAAGGCTTAAAATCTAATAACAATAACAATAAGATAAGGACTAGAAACAAAAACCTCCTAAAGAGGGGCAGTGCCTGTGGCTCAGAAGGGTAGAACACCGGCCCCATATGCCAGAGGTGGCAGGTTCAAACCCAGGCCCGGCCAAAAAAAAAAAAAAAAAAATCCGTATAGAACGAATGAACATAAATACATTCAGAAAAGAAATCTGACAATTGCTGCAACAAAATGTTAAGTAATAATAATAATAATGCAAAGAAAGTAACATTCACATTGTCAAATAAGAGTATATCTATTATAGAATGCTTTGACTCTGAGAGTCAGTATGGCATCATCAGTTAACTTCTTCTTATTATTTTTTAAATAATAAGAAAAAATAGACAACTAATATTTATAAATAAAAGTAAAAGATAATTTCAAAAAACAGATCATGCCAAATCTTGTAGACAATAGAAAAAGAAGAAATACTTCAGAACCATTGCCTTTTTAAATGCATATCTAAGCAAATACTCCTGCGAGGTGGGGAACTTAATGTAATAATTGCTTTGTGTAAGTTATTGAGGTCAGGTCCTCCTGTGAAAGCTGAGTTACAATTTAGGATGGTCCTGGGGATTTATCAAAGGTGTGTGAGAGGGATACTTGCCCTGACATGTTTACTGCAGCACTATTCACCATAGCAAGAAATGGCACCTACCTAAGTGTTCCCCAGCAGATGAAGGGATAAAGAAATTGTGGCATATATGCATAACATGATAGAATACTATTTGGCCATATAAAAGACTGTAATCACGTCATTTGTAGCAACACAGATAGAATTGGCGGTCATGATGTTATTTGAGATAACCCAGACACAAAAAGTCAAATTCTCTGTGTTTTCACTCATAGGTAGGAGCTAAAACACTTGTTCCCATGGAGACAGACCAGGAGGAGAGATACCGGAAGGTGTGTGAGCAGGATGCAAACTTACAGTCAGAAGGAATAATTCAAACATTGGGCGGCAGAGTAGGGTAACTAGTTAGCAAGAACATATTGTATATTTCAAAGTAGCTGGAAGAGAGGTGAAATGACACCAATGGGGGGAAGAAATCCTCAGAACTCCGACAAAAGGACAGCTACTTGGGAGACAGGTAGAGAAAGATATCAGGCCAGAAACCAAATTGCATGGTTACAACTACCCCTTTCCCACATTCCTGTAAATCCTCATGACCCTGACAAGAGAATAGCCATCCTGGGAGGACAGCTGGTGACAGAGAGCAGGTCAGAGACCAAATGGCAAGGTCGCAGCAACCGCCTCCCCACCCTCCTGAAATGCTTTAGGGCCCGTGTTCCTGGGAAGCATCAGGATCAGGTCTTCCTGCAAGATTAGCCCCTTTTGTGGAAGGCAGTAATTCTCACATCAGTCTCAGACACAGCATCATTCACTCTGCAGGACAGGTGACTTCCCTCACCTCTCATGACCCCCCCCCCCATTCCAACTACACTAATAAAAGTCCCTTGAAACAGTGTGGGCTGAGCTGACTTCTGCTCAGACTCTATTCTGCTCCTTTAAAGTAGAGCCTATCCTTCATCCCTGCACTGGCCTCCTCTCCTTCTTGCACTCTGGCAGGACTCTATCCCTAAACCTCTCAGCCAACACACCAGAAATGATAAATGTCCACCCAGGGGATGGGTGGACACCCTGAATACCCTGACTCGATCACTATACATTCTATGCAAGAAACACTCTATCAAGCCCCTGTAAATATGTAAAATATTAAGCATCAATAAAAGAATAGAAATGAAGGTACTTCAAAACGTAGAGCATATTTTTCAAATTTGTTCTTTTATCATGATGTATTCCTTTCCAAAACATATTTGAAAATAGAACCTCTTTTATCCCATGTAATACCTATTTGCTCCTATTGGGGGCTCTCCTAAAGGGTGGTTTGGACAATTTTGCCTTATCTCAGAGGATGAGAACTGAGACTAGCGGGTGTTCCTGGAGAAATGGCGAGTACTAGGAAAAGTCCCAGATGTGGAGGCCCCTGGGGGCCTCACAATGCCCATCTGGCAGTCCCCAGAGAAGGCAGCAAAGTGGAGAGAGGAGGTGGCCCCATCTCACGGGCTGGGATCGGGTCTGAGGCAAGAGCACACAGATCCCTCCGTCCATCCAGGCTTAGCCATACACTAGCAGGAAGGGCACTTAATCCCGACTGCTGATTCTGGAATTCTAACCCCAACCAGTGGTTAACACCTGCCCCCAGTCTGCAAGCCCCTGTAAGTAACTCAGTGGTTTATTGTGAGAATTAAATAAAGTGGTTGTACTCCAAGGAGACCAGTATCAACACTGGACTGAGCTGGTGGACGCTGGTATGAGGAAGTGGAGGCGCCACTCGGCCTTTTCCAAACATCAGCATCTCCATGTGCTTAATCATAATTGTCCAAACTAACAAGGTACAGACTCCTGTTATTTTGAACTTAGTATTTTGAAATAATTGCAGACTCTTAGGAAGTGGTAACAATAGTACAGAGAGGGTCCTTGTCCCCTTCATTACCCAGATCCCCGCAATGCTAACTACTGTGCAGAAAATGATAGACATCAGAATGCTAACTGGACCGCAGACCTTATTACGATCTTACCACTCAGAAGGGAAATGGAAGTTTTCTTAATTTAATTTGCTCTGGTTTCTGTGGGGACAGGCTAGGACAATTATAAAGGAAAAAAAGTGGTAAAGCATTTGTGAGGGGTCCAAAGGGCTTCTCCTTATCTTAGAAGTTGAAAACAGCCACAAGAATAGAACGCTTAACTTTTTTTTTTTTTATTAAATCATAGCTGTGTACATTAATGCAGTCATGGGGTACAATGTACTGGTTTTATATACAATTTGAAATATTTTCATCAAATTGGTTAACATAGCCTTCATGGCATTTTCTTAGTTATTGTGTTAAGACATTTATATTCTACATAAGATGCACCGTAGGTGTGGTCCCACCAATTATCCTCCCTCCACCCAACCGCCTCCCTCCCCTCCCCTTCATTTCCCCATGAATGGATCAATAAACTGTGGTATTTGTACACCATGGAATATTATGCAGCCTTAAAGAAAGATGGAGACTTTACCTCTTTCATGTTTACATGGATGGAGCTGGAACATACTCTTCTTAGGAAAGTATCTCAAGAATGGAAGAAAAAGTATCCAATGTACTCAGCCCTATTATGAAACTAATTTATAGCTTTCATATGAAAGCTATAACCCAATTATAGCCCAAGAATATGGGGAAAGGGGAAACGGAGAACGCTTAACTTTTGAACACGTTAAAAGATCAGATTAGAAAGCAGCTGTTCAGGCTGGATGGAATAGAATAGCAGTGTAGATTACAAGGTAACATCTCCCTCCCTTTTACAATATATGTTCCCTTTTGAAAGATCTTTCATCCACTGCCCTATATATTATTTCTCTTAGGTCTTACACAAGACCACCCATAGGTCATGTGTGGGACACAGTTTCCTTGGCTCCTAAATAATCATGATAAATCAGCTAGTGCTATATTGTAAATGATTGTTGAAACACAATAAAAGGCCTGGTAAGATTTCAGAAGAGGCAGCACTCTCCTGGGCGTGTCTTTATACTGTTCAGAGGGCTGGCCTCTCTACCCCACATCCGTTACTGCCCTGGCAACAGCTGAGTGTGTGAATTTTTGTCACGCAGGCCTCCTCTGTGTTAGCCGGGTCCAAGGAAATCAACGGGGCCAGACAGTGACAGGTTTCTTTCTGTTCCTGTACGAGACTCGGAAACAGGAAAGAGACTGGGTGCAGGTGTTAACCCTCAACCAGAAGCCAACTAGAGGGGTTGAAAACCACAGGCAATGGCTTGGGGCCTGTGGCTCAAGCGGCTAAGGCGCCAGCCACATACACCTAAGGTGGTGGGTTCAAATTCAGCCTGGCCCGTCAAACAACAATGATGGCTGCAACCAAAAATAGCCGGGCATTGTGGCGGGCGCCTGTCGTCCCAGCTACTGGGGAGGCTGAGGCAGGAGACTCGCTTGAGCCCAGGAGTTAGAGGTTGCTGTGAGGTGTGATGCCACAGCACTCTACCCAGGGGAACAATTTGAGGCTCTGTCTCCAAAAAAAAAAGAAAACCACAGGCAAGAACCCGCTTCGACCAGCTCGGCTCTGTCACTTTCCATGGCTAATTTCCGCCTCATTTACATTATGGTTTTTTAATCTCTCCACCCTTGAAACTGCCATGACAGTTCTGAGATAACTACATAAAGTATGAAAATGGGAGGGGACCCAATTCTAGGCAAATTTTTAGTAAAGCCAACCCCTTGATCTTGAATATTCCTCCCCTCAGTTCGTAAAAGTACAAAAGATCTAAAACCACTTCCTCCCAGTGCAGCTGTTCTCTCCAGCTGGCCGCTCTCTTTCCTGGGGGTGTACTTTGGCTTTAAAGAAAAACCTTTCACTTGCTTGGCTTATGTGGCGCATCCTGAAATTCTTTTCTCCTGAAAATCACTGAGCTCTTAAAAAAACCTCCACTCCGAGGCCAATAACACTTCTTTTATGAAAACATTAACTGTAGGGGTCACAGGTGCCATGCCAGACAGAGTTGCTAAATTGTGCTGTTGCTTAAATTCTGGTCGCCATACAGAAGGCATCTTGGGGACAGAATCCAGCTAACCTCACCCCAAACTTGGCTCTAGCCTCAATGACATCTAAACACCTTGGGAGACTACAAATTTTCCAGAGATAGAACGAGGCTAATTCCGATGATTCCCTTGGTTAATAGCACTGTGGTGACTGGTCTTTTATATTTTTTTGAGACAGAGTCTCACTTTGTCACCCTTGGTAGAGTGCTGTAGTATCATAGCTCACAGCAACCTCCAACTTCTGGGCTCAAGCAAGTCTCCTGCCTCTGCCTCCCAAGTAGCTGGGACCACAGGTGCCCACCACAACACCTGGCTATTTTTTGTTTGCAGCCATCATTGTTGTCTGGTGGGCCCAGGTTGGATTCGAACCCGCCAGCTCAGGTGTATGTGGCTGGCACCTTAGCCGCTTGAGCCACAGGTGCTGAGTCTAGGCCATTGGGTCTTGACAACTAGAACCTTGTAAATTTTTTTTTATTCCAATTAATATGATGGTACAAATGTTTAGGTCACATTGTTTGTATTTCTAAGGTAAAGTTCAAGGTGTAGTTGAGCCCTTTATCCTGGGGGTGTGCTGTACAATGTGTCCATCAGGTGAGGGCTTACCAATCTTCCTTCCCCCTTCTGTCTCCTCCCAACTTGAATACACTTGTGTTTTTTCTCTAGTGTGGATATGTAGTTGTTTATATCTTGGTTTCATATTAGTATTGATTACATTGGACACCTGTATTTCCATTCTTGTGATACTTTACTAAGAAAAGTGTGTTTCAACTCCATTGAGGTAAATACAAAAGATGTAAAGTCTCCATCATTGTTATAGCTGAATAGTACCACAGTATATATACACCACAGTCTATTAATCCATTCACGGGTTGATGGGCACTTGAGTTGCTTCCACAGCTTGGCAATTGTGAATAGAGCTGCAATAAAATAACCCGGTAAATTTAACCACTTGACCTTTTGAACTATTTCCCAGAAATGGAAGAATGTCTGGTCTGCAAGATGAAGGGGTTGCGATGCCAAGGCCCCTTGTCCACCCCTCACTAACTGGGAACATCTGAATCAAACCACCTGCCTGTGTTGATTTCAACACAACCTGCCCTGATGCACACAGCCGTAATCCTTAACCCCTTATGAAAGCCCCTGCTCTCCATTAGTTGGAGAGATGGATTTGAGGCTGCTTCTCTGTCTCCCAGTTGATGTCATTCATATTAAAAATTCTTTCCTTCCTCGACAATGCTTGTTGTCTCAGTAATTGGCTTTCCATGTGGCGAGTAACCAGACCTAGGCTGGAACCCCCTTGCAGTTTTCATAATATTGGTAGTGAAGCAGGTGGAAGGGGATGCAGAGAAATAGCCGAGCCCTGTGGGTCACTTCCTTGCAGAGTCTCATGGTTTGAGGCCTGTCATTAAGGTTCCTGGTGAACAGAGGAAGCAAAATGCTGTATTACATCGTCATAGAAACCATTACATCAATACAGAATCTTCAAACATTTGTCGATAAGGCAAAACTTCCATGAAATGAATCAGAGAGAGGGATTGCAGGTCCTCTGCCTCAGGACCCCTGTGGGAGAACCAAGCGTCCAGATTTGATGACAAGCTGTAGACACCCGATGGGCTCTCACCTCCTAGGGAAGGTGAAGGCACTCTGCCACGCAGAGGAGCAGAAGAGCTTGGTCAGAAAGCCTTTTCATGGAACCGACATTTGAACAAATACCTGGAGGATGAGTAGCTTGGCGAAGAGAGAGGAGCCCCCAGGAGGGCAGAGAGTGAGCATGCCTGAGCGGGAGGGGCTGTGTGGAGGATGGCAGGATCTGAAAGTGAGGAGGACACGGAGAGCCAGCAGGATGCTCAGGTGGCTGGGGAGCCTGGGGAGCTGAGCCCAGAGCTTTGGTCTTTATTCCAAGTGCAGTGGGAGCCTTAGAAGGAGAATCATCATCTAAGTTTGAACCATAAAAAATAGTCATTTTTGCTGATCAAAAATGGCTGACCCTGGCGGCTTCGCATGGATCAACCTAATAAGGTTGAGCGTCCCAAATCCGAAATGTTCCAAACTCTGAAACACTTTTAGCATCGATATGACACTCAAAGGAAACGTATATTGGAGTGTTTCAGATTTTTAGACTTGGGAGTCTCAACTGGTAACCATAATGCAAATCCTCCAAGATCTGGAGAAAAAAAGTCCCAGTTCTGGTCCTAAGCATTTCAGATAAGGGACACTCAACCTGCGTTTTCCAGAGGAGGCTTCAGCCTGACCCTTCCAAGGTTGATCATCTGTTATGGGTCTTTAAATTCCAAGGTGATTTTCTTACTTCCTGTCCCAGGCAAACCAAGCTTTGACACCCAGAGAGTTGGGGGTGAGAGCTGCAGAGGCAGAGGCCAGATGGGCTCAGCGTCCCGCTCTCTGGAGCCACGGTGTCACTGTCATCTTTTTTCACACCAAACAGAGGTGTGGGCTGAGCAGGAATGATGTCACCGCAGACAGCCCTGGCCTGGGGGCGCCTCCTGCCTGGAGTTCACAGCAGAGGGGGTGGACTCCTAATATTTCCAAGTAATTGGCTCCTCTAACACACCCCGCCCCCATCCCGCACGCCCAGCCATCACGCAGACCTTTGTCAGCTTCTGAGTAGGTGAGACCAGAATCCAGGTCACAACGCAACTGGACATCGCTGCACAGAAATTTTTCATTTTCATTTTGGCAGCACATACAGAACTGTTAAAGTAACAGGAAGATCATATCAGCCAAATCTGACCATCTGGGCGTAACCAGATACTGAAAACCAACACTTCACACAGTGTTCTTTATTGGAGGCCTTTTAGGAAAACCAGAGGTGACACCTCACAGTGGACTCAGGCTGGAGGAAAAGGGAGAGGGTTCAGTCTCCCTGGTGTAGGTGAGACCCCCCGAGGAAGGAGACAGTGGCATATTTTCATCTTAGACTGACACCTGCATCCCCTAGCACTTTCTGGTCACACGCTAAAGGAGGCTGTTTAAAACCAGCTGGGGCAGAGGGGCTGAGGGCACGTTGTTAGCCTTGACTCATGCTCTGGGCTCACCTGGACGTCACACCCAGCACTGAATCATTTCCCTAGAAAAGGTGCCAACTCTGCCACACATGAACAAGAGAATTTAGGTGAAATTGGGAAATCGCACACCATCCAGCAAGACCACATATAATTTTTCTTTCAATTTCTCTCTTCATTTCCCGAAGAGCCTGTCCACCAAAACCTGTCTCCTCTCGCTCGCTCCCCTCTGCCCCTAATAACTTCTCCGATCGACCCCCAACTGCCACATTGTGGTCAGCAAAGCTAAAGCCAGTCGCTCACTTTCTCATCTCCTTTCTCCCTCCTGGGAAGCCGCGTGGTGAGGAATTGAGAGACAGGGCAGCAGGGAGTGGGGGAGATTTAGCAAATACTCACTCATCAGAATTGGTCTCTTCTTAGAGAAGAAAATGTAAATTATTACATTATTAATACTAGTCCAAAGAAAGCATAAACAGGGAGATAAGCCTCTCCCGAGTGGCAGAACAGAAATCACAGTGTGCAAACGAACCGAATAGCCCCAAGGTGGGAATTATTCAAGGTCCAGGTGACTTTGACAATGGCTTCTTCAATAACAGAGGAGAATGAAGTTATCTGGAAAGCTTTAGGGTGCCACAGACCAAGACTCTGTGCCTGTTAAATTTTAATATGTTCAGTGCAAGGAAAATTGAAATTTCTAAAGAATAGAGACAAACAGAAGAGAAATGAAACCAGAGTTCTGGAAGTGGGGGAAGTGGAGCTCAGGGGGTGTCACGAGGCGCTGGCTCTGTGCCCTCTTTCTTGTAAGCTCAGGGAGACAGAGCTGTTTTCAGTCACTGAGGGCCCCCCTGGGGGTGGTTTAGGCCTTTGAAAAATGAAAAGAATTACGGAAACCCAGAACTAAGGCAATTAGCTTTTAGTTATTCAGGAGCTGATGCTGAACTTGTGAAAGATCTAGACCTTGCTTTCCTCTCTCCTTCCTCCTGTATTTTGGTAAATCCGTTGGTTATAAGCACTTCATCCTGATGGTGAATGGCCCTGCACCAACACATCAGTTAAACATTAGCATCTTTTTTTTTTTTTTTGCAGTTTTTGGCTGGGGCTGGGTTTGAACCCACCACCTCCGGCATATGGGGCCAGTGCCTTACTCCTTTGAGCCACAGGTGCCACCCAACATTATTAGCATCTTTGATTCAAGTTCAGAGACAGCTAAGATTCAGTTTAAAAAAAAATTTTTTTTTTTTTTGAGACAGTCTCACTCTGTCATCCTGGGTATTGTGACACTGGCATCATAGCTCTCAGCAACCTCAAACTCCCGGGTTCGAGTGATCCCCTTGCTTCAGCCTCCTGAGTACCTGTGACTACAGGTGACTGCCACAACACCTGGCTAGACATTTTCTGTTTTTTTTTTTTTTTTTTGGTAGAGATGGGGTCTCGCTCATTCGCTCATGCTGAGGCTGGTCTTGAACTTCTGAACACAGGCAGTCCTCCCACCTTGGCCTCCCAAAGTGCTAGGATTACAGGTGAGAGCCACCACATCTGGCTGTTTAAATTTTCAATACAGCCATGGATATTGGATAGTTTTGAGAATGGACTGCATTAGGAGTCCCACACAACAGCTGGGGATCTGCAAAGTAGCTACTAAGTTCCACCTTAAGGAATTCTCAGCATCGGCATGGAAGGTGTGGAGAAAAATGTGGGGAGATCACAACTGTGCCAAGAGTGAAGGAGCAAAGCAGATAACATCTCACTACTGTAGGAACCCGCCTTCTACGCTACTCCACCTTCCCAAAGAAAAAGACTTGATTTGTAGGGGCAGAAAAAGCCAGCATTGGTGTACATGAAAATGATCATATGAAAAGAGACAGGTATTAAAATAGCTAAAATATTTAATTCATTTAATTGAGAACACAACTGAAGTGATTCGTAAGAATTGAGGACGGTGTCTATGACCCATCTTAGGTATACTGTTGAACGAGATGTGCCAGCTTTCAAAGAGTTTATCATCTTGTGAATCTCATAGGTTGTAGAAAAGACAAAATATTGGGGAAACAACAAATTCAGGGCCAGGCATGATGGCTCACTATGGGGGAGCCACCATGGTGAGCTCAGGAGTTTGAGACCAGCCTGAGCAAGAGCAAGATCCTGTCTCTACTAAAAATAGAAAAACTAGCTGGGTATTGTGGTGGGCACCTGTAGTCTGAGCTACTTGGGAGGCTGAGGCAAGAGGATCACTGGAGCCCAAGAGTTGGAGGTTGCTGTGAGCTGTGATGCCACGATACTGTACTCAGGGTGACTGAGTGAGACTCTGTCTCAAAACAAGAGTATTCAGGACAGAAAGTCATTGGGAACTAAGTTGTTTGGTCCAAATTGTAAGTTCTGTAGTTCAGGAACAGGGGTGGTCTATGAGGGCTTTTGTAGGTAATAAAAAGCTCAGCTGTGACTGTTGAACAGAGCTAGGTGGAGCCAAGACAAGAGGCAGTGCAACTTAAATGAGGGCAAAACGGCCACGCAGGACATCAAGAGGGGCCGCAGTGCCTCTGCTTCCAGACAAGAAGTTGCCACCTAGTAGGGGGAGGCGGATGTTCTTTCCCATGAACGTATTAAAATTAAACATCAAAATGAGAGTCACTCTCCAGAACCATCTTCTTGGAAACTGAAATGAGGTGGGGCTGGGGTGGAAAGGAAGACATTTTTTTGCTTATCCAAGAAAAGCAATCTCAGAATTTCAAGCTTGTCTTGAAATTACACTTGTTCAATTCTTTGTCCGACTTCGTAGAAGGACACAGCACAGTTTTGAGCAATGGTGGCCTCATGGAATACTAACGGTTACTGTAAGGAGGGTCTACCTGACAGGTATGCTACTGCCTAAGGTTATCAAGAGGACGACGGGAGTCGGTTCTCTGAGCTCTGTTTCTTACTTTGCAAAATGAAGAATGTCAGGAAACTCACCTAAGGGAGAGTCTCACTGGATGAAAGTCAGATGACAAGCTGGCATGTTTTTCTAATAATTGCAGTTAGGGGAGGGCAGTGCCTGTGGCTGAAAGGAGTAGGGCACTGGCCCCATGTACCAGAGGTGGTGGGTTCAAACCTAGCCCTGGCCAAAAACAAAATAAAAATAGTAATTGCAGTTAGGGGAGGCTCTGTCTGTCCACTCAATTCCCTTGGAGGGCAAGACATTTGAGAGGGCAACTGCACTGGGGTGGCCAGTTTATCTCTGGGATGGTCTCTGGTTTTCTGTGGGCCTGCCCACCTGCAAGGACTTGGCAATTCAGGGGCTGTTCGGGTGTCTGGGGTGCCCTGAGTTCCTAGGGTGGCTGTGAGTGTGGCTCTTGCCCCAACCACAGCCCCTCCACTCCTAGGAGGCTGCCGGGTGGGAAGCCCTATGCTTGACAGAAAGCAGGCAGGTGTGGGGCCTCCAGGAGAAACCGGGGGTTCCATGGGACCCCCTGGAGCCCTGCAGTGGGCTTATAAAACCTAATCCTCTCAACTTCATCAGTCAACAGAGACATTAAAATTAAGACCACAGCCATACTGCTACACATCCACCAAAATGGTTAAAATGAAAAAATACAAAATCCTATTAATGGATTATTTTTTTAATTTTTATTTTTAGAGACAGAGTCTCACGTTGTTACCCTCGGGGGCAAAGTGGCTCATGCCTGTAATCCTAGCACTCTGGGAGACTGAGGTGGGAGGATCACTTGAACTCAGGAGTTCAAGACCAGCCAGAGCAACACCCTGTCTCTACTAAAAATAGAAAAATTAGCCGGGCATTATGGTGCCTATATGCCCAACTACTCGGGAGGCTGAGGCAGGCAGATTGTTTAAACCCAGAGTTCAAGGTTGTTGTGAGTTAGGCTGACGCCACAGCACTCTAGCCTGGGTGACAAAGTGAAACTGTGTCAAAAAACAAAACAAAACACTCTTAGCATATCCAGCAAACAGAAACCTCATACACTGACTATGGGACTGTAAATTAAACTGGCCAAAAAAACTATTTGGCAGCGTCTATTAAAACTGAACAGACCTGAGTTCTTTCCCCTTTCCAGAAGCTCTGGTGTTTTTTACTTCTTCTAATCTAATTGGCAATTAACTTCTACTTTACTTCTAATACAAATCCTATCTTACCACTGAAAAACAAAACAAAACAAAAAACTGAACAGACCCAGACCAAATGGCCTTGGAATTCAAGACAGCACCCAATAGAGATGCACGTGTATTGTATATTCACTAAAAGTATGCGTAAGAACGTTCACAGCAGCACTGCTCATGATAACCCCAACTGGCAGTGCCCATCTATAAACAAAGAGTGTAGATGCGCTGTGGTATGTTTATACAAAGGAATATTATGAAGCAAAAAGAACGAGAAATCTGCTTGCTACTACCCACAACCACATGGCCAAGTCTCGAAAACATAATATTGAGCACAAGAATCCAGACACAGATGAACACACGCGGTATGATTTCCCACCATAAGGTCTGGAAACAGACAAAACTCATCGACAGCTTTGCGAGTTAGCAGAGCTGTTGTTCCCCTTGCAGGTGGGGGTTCCTGGATGCTGCCTCTCATTGGATGCTGGTCCATGGGTGCGTCTCGCGAGACCCAGAGCGAGAAACCCGAGTGCAAACGGTGGGAAATTAGAAAGAAAGACAAATAAGAGACAGAAAACATACGAGACACTGGGATGGGATGGCATGGGATGGGATGGGATAGGATCGGATCTGCGGCCAGCCAGCACTGCACTGTGGCAGCAGCTTTATTTATAAAATATCTTCAACAAGGTAAACCTTAACACCTGGGGTAAGAATTAACTTTAAGAAGGAAGAACTGTAGGGGCAGGTGGGAAAGAATGGTAATCTGGGAGAAGTGGCTGGGAGGGTCGTTCCCTGAACGGTTCCCCACCGTGCTCAGTTCATAAATTTATTGGGCTGCATCTGTATGATGTGCGTACTTTGTGAATATAGATTATGCTTTAAAGAGTGCAAAGACAAGAGTTTGGGGGTCTGGGTGGGACAATACTGCTTATAGATTGGCAGAGGGGTTGGGCAGAGGGTGAGATGGGAGATGATGGGCCAAGGGTGTAACAAAGGGTGGGCACAGCATGGGGGCTGGTCCATGCACACTCAGACCCAGGGCCGGGGAGGCAGAGCTGAGGTCCTCTGCCTCACTGCAGAGCATGGCCTCTTATGCACGCCGCCCACCCTCATCCCACCTGGCGACGATGTGGCAGTGGTCTCCCTCATCACTGCCAGCCGACTCTTCACTCTCTTCCTCCACAGGAGGAGGGATGAGATGTGTTTCTCAGGACGTGCACGTGCAGGGAAAAGTGGGAGAGAGAATCCATCTGACTGGCTGCCAGATTACAGCTCAGACCTGGGAGGATAAGGCTGGACGAGTGACAAGGCCTGTTTCTGGAGGGATTGCAGAGCCCAGCAGAAGTGTCTAGACTTAATCAAGAAGGAAATTGAGTGCTATCTAGAGATTTGATCTGGGAATGTTAAGACAGCATCAGAACTAGATAAATCAGCTCTGCATCTGAATGGTCTCTCCAAGAACAGGAAAAACAGGCCTGCCTGCTGGGGTGTTATTAAAACTCCACCATATATACATTAGGACTTCTGGGTTTCTAAATAAGTTCCAAAATGCCTCAGCTTGTGACTTCAAACCCTAATGCAAAAGTTTCTAAAGTTGATAGAGAAATTCTCTGTTTCAAAAATACTATATTATTTGAAGGAAAAATAGAGCTTTTTATAGATGATGCTATCAAATGAGGGTTTGAAGTAAGCTTTTGGAAGGCTTGGCAGGGTGGGAAAAGGAGGCCGCCTTCCCTACAGCTCAGGTCAACAGAAATCTATGATGAGGTTTAATGTCACAGAGGTGAACTCTGTACATACACACTCAGATCAAAAGCTTCCGTTGGGAGCTCGAGAGATTATTTTCATTTCACTTATGTATTTATAAAACATACGTTCATATAAGAAACACACATTCTGAACAGCTAGCACCAAACTTAGAGCATCTCCTATCTTTATCGACAGTGATACTTTGATGACTGTTGAGATGTGCCGAAGGCCTCTGGGAAGAATTTCAAAGAAAGACACTGGGGTTACAGAGAGAAGTGAGACAGCAAAGTATTTATGGGTATTTACCTGGATACCAGGAATATCATTCAGGCTCATCTTTGGTTTGGACTCAGATTGGAGGTTTATCTTCTGTAAGCTTCTGGGGTTTCTTTCCAGTGTCGCAAAAGTTGCATCGCAATGCAGTGTGGGGAGTAAGAAGAGCTTTGGGCTGAGAGTCCGGAGATGTGGGTCCTCACCCTGACGCCCAAGGAATCCTACTTTATATCTCTTGCCTTGATGTAGCACGTAAGAACATCCCCTTTCCTTCTCAACAGTGACCGAATTCAATCTGTAAATTGTATGATGGGGGATGTTATAAAAATAACATCTTCCTTAGACTAACATCCTTTCCAAAGTGACTTTTCAGCTTCTCCATCAAAAGTGGGATCTTTGTGTTTGACTTGGCAGCACATTTACTAAAATTGGAACGATCCAGAGAAGATTAGGGCCAGGTGCGGTGGCTCACACCTGTAATTCCAGCACTCTGGGAGGCCCAGGCTGATGGATTGTGAGACCCCTGTCTCTATTAAAAAATAAAAAACTATCCAGCCTTGTGGCAGGCACCTGTAGTCCCAGCTACTCGAGAGGCTGAGGCAAGAGAATCACTTGAGCCCAAGAGTTTGAGGTTGCTGTAAGCTATGACACCACAGCACTCAACCGAGGATGACAAAATGAGACTCTGTCTCAAAATAAATAAATAAATAAATAAATAAATAAATAAAAGAGTATTAGCATGTTCTTCTGCCCAACGATGACATGCAAATTCGTGAAGCATACCACGTTTTTCTTTTGTATTTACCTGGATGGAGTTGAAACACATTCTTTTAATAAAGTCTCACGAGAATGGAAATGCAAGTATCCAATGTACTCAATACAACACGAATCTAATAGAAAACAAACACATGCCCATAAGAGCGATTAACACCAGTATATTCAAGTGTGGGGAGGATGGGGGAGAGAAAGGGGAAAAGAGAGAGGGGGATTGGGAAGCTCTCATCTGATGGATACATTGTGGGGGTGTGTAGCACACCCTCAGATGAAGGGCTCAACTGCCTCAACCACAACTTGAACTTTACCTTTGAAACACAAAGAGTGTAACCTAACCATTTGTGTTCTCATATTAATCTGAATTAAAAAAAAAAAAAAGTAGGATCTTTTCCCTCTCCTTGACTCTGGACTCCTGAACTCCTTGAGATCTTTTCCCCTCTCCTTGACTCTGGACTGTTTTTTGGCCAATAAAACATGGTGGAAATGGTGTTACCAGTTCCAAGCCAAGACTTCAACATACCTTGCATATGTTCACTGTTTCTCTTGGAATTCAGCCCAGCTGCTGTGTGAACATGCCTGAGAAACCTGCTGGTGGCTGAGAGGTCATGCAGAGAGCAAGCAAATCCTACCAGCTGAGGCCACCGGAGACCAGCCAACCCCAGAAGACTTGGCAGCTGACTGCAAATGCTGGGATAAGCTCAGTCAGTATCAGGGAAACCACCCAGGAGAGCTCAGCTTAAATTTATGAGCCATAGGATTGTTGGCTAAATACAATTTTATTGTCTTAAACTAGTAAGATCTAGATTGATTCTGCTTCAAAAACTGACACACCTATGGTCTCCGTAGTTCCAACCAGCACTCTGTCTGTAACTATCCCTGCAAACTTGAGCAAGTCCCTCAACTCTGCTGGAGTTAAATGTTAAGTGAAGACTAAATAAATCTTGTCAGGAGGTAAGTAATGTTGCCTGTTTTCACTTCCTGTTGTTGTTGTACAAATTACCACAAGTGTAGTGGTAATGTCAAGTGGTTTGAAACAACATGAATTTTACTCTTATGGTTCTGGAAGCCAGAAGTCCCACGTCAGTTTCAATGGGCTACAGGTAAGCTATCAGCAGGGCTGGTTCCTTCTGGATGCTTTTGGGGAGAATCTGGTTCATGCCTTTTCTAGCTTCTGGGGACCACCTGCATTCCTTGGCTGCAAACGGGTGATGGCCCAACTCTGTACTTTGGATGGATAGCTTCCACTGAGACTGTCTCTCTTCCCAGAGTGGTGTTAACACACGCCTCTTCCTTACATCACTACAACCTCTCTGCTTTGTTTATCGAGTCTCCCATTTCCTCTCTGATCTCCTGCTTCCCAATTAGAAGGACAAGAGTGTTACAGAGTCCTTCTAATTGACCCATGGGGTCAATTCTGATAATCCAGGATTATCTTCTCATCTCAAGATCCTTAATCTAGTCACACCTGCAAAATCCCTTTTGCCAGGCGAAGTAACATTCACCTCCTCCCAAGGATTAGGACCTGGATATCTTTGGGGATGACTATCAGCTTACCACATCACCCAGGAACTCTGCCTATTAGGCGATCTCTTGAGAACTGGGGAAACAGAGGTGCCAACAACAGTTCTTGTTTGAAAATAGGCAGTTGGATTAGAGGGACTTCCGTGTCTTCCTGAGCAATGACATTTAAGTACTCTTTATTTCTGTGCTGTCACCATTGTCCCTTGAGTGGTGTGTGTCATTGCCTGAGGGGTGATACAAGAATAAACATTGTTCATTAAGAGTTTGAGCTCCACAGGGCAGCTTTTCCCAGTGGTGTTGGGAAGTCACTTGGCCAGTCATTTGGCCAGAAGGCATCGCATGTTATGTAGGCCACACCTGAGCCAGGAGTGGTTGAGTAAGGCAGCTGGAACAAGAAGTGGAAATGGAGTGAGAAGGAGGAGAGAGGTTCTCAGTGGAAACTATCCATTCAAGTTAGGCCCTGTGGGGCAATCACTTGTGTGTGGTCCAGGGCACAAGAGAAGTCACGTGGTGATGTGGGGCAAGCAGGTGCAAGAGAAGGATGAGGCGTCAGGAAAATGGGAAGGAGAAATGCAAGGTGGAAGAGAGGGGGAGCTAAGTTTGGAAAAGCAAATCTCACAAAATACCAAATGGCACAGCGACCACACGCAGGCAGCTTGGCTGAGTGAGAGGCGGGGCCCCCACCCTCCTGTGGGGACCCACACAGGCATTCGTATCATCACCACCACTCCATCTGCTTCTATGATTAATTGCTTTTGAAGAAGCATTTATTCTCAGCGGGAAAAGATCAGGATATAAAGAAAAAGATTTCCAGAAATGGTAGCAGTGACTACTTGTCAAACTCAAATTGTTTGGGGAAGTAAGACAGGCCTACTATTGAGACAATGTAGGACTCAAACTCAGATCTTCTTCTGTGGGGCCTTTTGCTACATGCAGACTCTGTGACAGCCTCCAGTCTAGGGCAGACTCACAACACAACATGAACCAGAATGACAACCACAGCAACTCAAATCTGCTGACCACCTAGTGTGTGCTAAGAGTTCTATATGCAATTATCTCATTCAACAGTGAAAATAGCATTGGGGAGGAAGGGCTGCCTGTCTTTGTCTTAAGATAAGGGATAGGACGTACAGAAACTTTCTGGTTTTCATGAGATACTGGCAATAGCCGAAATCGGAATAAATGCCGCATCCATACGTCTCACCATCACTACACACATCACAAAGTACTAGTAAAACTATCCTTAAAAATGCTTGTAGCAGCTGGGCACAGTGGTTCACTTCTGTGATCTCAACACTCTGGGAGGCCGAGGCAGGTGGATTGCTTGAGCTCAGGAGTTCAAGACCAGACTATGCAAGAGTGAGACCCCATTTCTAAATTTAGCCAGGCATTGTGGTGGGCACCTGTAGTCCCAGCTACTTGGGAGGCTGAGACAAGAGGATCACTTGAGCCCAAGAGTTTGAGGTTGTTGTGAGCTTTGATGCCACTGCACTCTACCAGAGCAACAGAGTGAGACTCTGTCATAAAAAAAAAAAAAATGCTTATAGCATGTTTTTCTCTATAAAAGAAAAAAGTACTAAGATTTTATTTGCATGGAAGTAGGAAAAGAAATACCTGAAATGAGCCAAGCCAATGTGGAGGTCATGGATGAGCAGAGAATCACAGGGAAAGTCCAGAGAAAAGAGAAGACTGGAGGACTTGAAAAAAATTACCTCTGTGGGCGGCGCCTGTGGCTCAAAGGAGTAGGGTGCTGGCTCTATATGCCGGAGGTGGCGGGTTCAAACCCAGCCCCGGCCAAAAACTGCAAAAAAAAAAAAAAAAAAAAATCACCTCTGCTGAGATGGAGCCCCACCCTGATTAAAGAAACTCTAAAACCATGTCTGAGTCCTGGAGGAGCAGCGCAGTGGCCAGAGGGGAGTTGGCAGGACTTTATGTTTAAAAGTGCTCAGAATTCATGGTGGCAATTTTGGGAAAGGTCATGGGAAAACATCACTTTGGGGAGAGGTGGAGGCAGGAGGGAGCTTGTTTGTGAAGGGAAAGGAACTGGTAAACATGAAGGGTCCTGTAAAAACAAAGGGAAGTCACAAAGTCAGTTAGCGCCCCTCTCCAGAGCCACTTGGCACTTGAATTAAGAAACCGAGGAAGTCAGGCAGACTCCTCACTCTTGCCTTTAAAAAAATATCATCTGTTATTGCTGGTCTAGGAAAATAATGTAATACATTTCAAATAACAGAAAGTGACATATATGTGTGTGCATGTCTACAGAACACATGCATGTATGCACACACACACACATTTACATGTTAAATTGGCAGTATTGAATCTCACGGCACCGCCACCCCACCCCCACAAAGCCTATCCCTATAATTTGCTTCCACCAAAGAGTTTTTAAAAGTGTTTAAACCACATCCTTTTCTTATCTAGACCCAAAGAAAGGAGAAGCCACTTGCATTGCATTCAGCGGCCTCCAATTTGGCCAGTTCTGCCATGCATTTTCAAGGTCAAAAAATTTTCTCACAGTACAAAGTAAATTTTGGTATCCCCCAAAGCCAAAGAGATCAGGTAACACAGCGCAAACAAGAGTAATTTTCTATCTGAGAGGAATCTGTTTATGACCTTTTAGACATCATAAGAAAAACAGAAGACCCTCCTCCCCCAAGAGGAGAGATGTCTTTTGTGTTTTTTCTGAGTTTCTTAAGGAGCCTGAAGCAGCAAATTTTAGTTGGGACACACTGTTGACATTTTTGCTTTTAATTTTTTCACTAAATTAGACGCTTCTGAATGAAACCAGTAAGTTTTAACTCAGGTTATAACTTAAGGAAGCAAGAGGTCACTCCAAAGTGGTGGAAAACAGCTTTTATGAGAACCAGAAAAGCTATAAAAACAGGTCAAAGAAAGTCTTACTAGCCATAAACCAGTTGTAACCCACATTTCTCGCTGGATATATATATATATATATATATATATATTTTTTTTTTTTTTTTTTTTTTTTTTTTGCTGTTTTTGGCTGGGCCTGAGTTTTGAACCCACCACCTCTGGTGTATGGGGCCGGCACCCTACTCCTTGAGCCACAGGCGCCACACAAGGACATATATTTTGGGCCTCAGTTTCTCAGCTGGCCATTTACTTATATAAGTCCAAAGCCATATGTGCCTATCACAGGCAGAAGAAAACAGGAAATTAACAATTGTCTACAGAATAAATGACAAAGTTATATATCATCAAACCAGATTTATTACCTAAGG
This sequence comes from Otolemur garnettii, assembly GCF_000181295.1. Classification (NCBI taxonomy): domain Eukaryota; kingdom Metazoa; phylum Chordata; class Mammalia; order Primates; family Galagidae; genus Otolemur; species Otolemur garnettii. The sequence goes on along the minus strand of NW_003852469.1, from coordinate 9,746,173 downwards.
TGGAACTGAATCCAGGCTGTTAAGGTGAAAGCCCAGAATAACTATTAGGCTACATGGTAAATTAGCCTCTGCTGTCATTCCCACTGGGGCAGCCTACCAAAGTTTTATCTTTTAGGTTAGATTTTAGTCTTTCATTTTCTCAAGAGACGTTTTAAGGCTAGCCATGACACAATTATATGTCTTTCTTTTAATCCAATTCCTCTACTAATACAAAAAGGCAATTGTTTACACTAAGAGAGCTCTAAAAGCCGCCTTTCAATTTAAAGAATACAGCTTTTCATCAAGGACTTAATCTAATGGTTTCTTTGTAGGATAAACAATTTCAAAGATCTCCTCATTCTCCCAGAAACAGGCTAAGATAGAGACAGTGAGAGCCTCTGATGAAGGGGACTTATTGAAATAACCTTGGGTTATGAAAAAATAAACTTGGACCCACTCAGATGCTATTAATTGGTGATTTATTCGTACCTGTGCAGGGGGGCCGTTGTTCTGAGACAAGTGGCCCCGAAGTGCAGGGTTTTTTTTGTCTTTTATACCTTTTTTTCTCTGTGTAGCTTAAGGCGGGGGCGGGGGGGGGGGGATGAGGAACGTTGCCATTGGCAGGGTTACAGCTTGGTTGTCAACGGATACGTCTTATATCACAATGGTTATGAGTATATAACAATAATTGATCAATGATACATCTTAAATCACAATGGTTATGGTTATACAACAGTAATTAATCAAGCCTCGGTGAGTTTTCCACCATTATTCATCTACTGAGAATTTGGGGGTTTTGTGAAACTTGGGACTTTCTGTGCCTAACTTCCAAGTTGTAGTGGAGTCCCTCACCTAGGAGTCCTTTGAAAACTTCAAAGTGTAGGACACTCAGTTAATGTTAATCCTTTCTAGTTTGGGTGAAAGAAAGTCTTGGCTGTATTAATGGAGATTCTCTACAGGGGTAAAAAGACATCTGTAGAAATGTCTTCCAAGACAGCTAGTAAACAACACGTCAACATAAGTCAAAGAAAAATTTTTTTGTGGTAAGCTATTTTGATAAACAAACACCTCAAAATAAGTCAAAGAAATGATTTTTTTGTGGTAAGCTGTTTTGATGGGTTTTTTTGGCCAGCTGGTATATTACAGCTGTGGGAGTTTTAGTCAATTTTAGAGGCAGTTGTCTGGTATGGACCTTTGCCCAGGTCGGGCAGCCAGTCCACTGGAATGCAGGTGGGGGGCCAAGACCAGTTGAATCAGTTCTTTGGTCTGGGTGGGTTAGTCAACCACTGGACCTGGAAGATACCCAGAAACTACCCCTAGGTTCCCAACAGGTGCTATTATTTAGGGAGAAAAGTTAAGCATCTTTACAACTACCAGCTTTGTTCCCTAGAGGAGCAACCATGAAACAGCAAACAATGGGACAGTGACTATTATCAGCAGACAAGTGGACAGTGACTGGTTATTATTATTTCAGCTAGGCCTGTCCTTCACAGAGATTTAGAGTCTTTACTCTAGCTCTGGCCTTGCACTCCTCCATCAATTTTTAAGGGCAGTTTTAGGCAGAAGATTAGGTAACCAGGGTCTGCTAATTGGCTGGGTTTGGGGAAAAACCATTAGTCCCTGGGTATAGGCTGTGGCCTGTGTAACAGCCACTTCACTGGAATTCAGGACAAAATTCTTGGGGGGAAGGGGGTTCCTTGGAATGGGCTGCCAGTCTAAGTGGGTCAGTCAGTCCACTGGAGTGCAGGACCTGGAAGACATCTCAGAAAATACCTAGGTTTCAAACAGGTGATGTCTCCTATGGAGAATGCCATAAATCCTTATGATTCTAGCTATGTGACTCCAAAGTAGCAGGCAGGGGGACAGTGGCTAATTACTATCATTATTTTTAGCTGGGCCTATGCTTTATTTTTAGATAGACCCTTACCATAGTTCTTGCCTCATGCCCCATTATTAATTTGTAAGGGTGGTTTCAATACCTTCTCAGAAGCTCATGGGACATTCATGGAAATTGTTCATATTGTGCTACAATGGGACTTCAATAATTCATGAAATAGATACAATACAAACAAAATTCTGTGATTACAATGCTAGCTAATAAAACATTAATAACATAGGGGAGAAAAATAATTTTTTCTCTATCTTGTGGGTTCTCAGTTGGAACGGACCCTTATATAAAACAAAAAGAGATGAACAAGAGAAAAATAACATAGGTATATTAGCGTGTAAACACAAGAGATACCCAGGAAAGGAGCAAATCTCAGAGGGGTGGCTCTGAGTTCAGGCTTATGTACTACAGACCGCAGAACAAAAAAAGAAGGGTTCAGGGAAGGCCCGTTATGGAGAAATTCCTGGGGGAAAAGCTTAGTAAACAAGGGTCAGGTGCCTTACGCAGAATTTAAGTCCAGTCCACGCCTTCTCCATTGATGAAGAGTCTCTTCCTAGTACTGAGAGGGAGACACTCTTATAAATGGAGATTTCCTTTATAGATATAAATTTCTTCTACAAAAGGGTATCTTTTACTCTCCTATGGGAGCTCTCCTATGTCTGCAGTTTCTCAAAATAGTCAGCTCAAAATAATCATTATGCAAAAGAGACATATTTTGATCTCTTACAGTCATATTTTAGGGTGGCATATTCTGGTCTCCTACAAAAACAAACATTTCACAAAGTCCTTCAACTTGGAAATTAAAAATATCTCTAACAAACAGGCTCGGGTTAAAGTAGAAATGGAAACCTTAACTGCAAATTTTTAAAAAAATTATGATAATGAAAACATTTATATGACTAGATTTCATAATTAAAACAGGATTGACTCACCTAGTAAAATAAGTCAGAGGAAAAATTAATAACATTATTAAATGTTTAATAAATGACATTAAATACTTGAGAATAAAAGGAATTAAATTCCCAATTCAAATAGCTAGAAAAAGAAAAACCTACTAATAAAGAAAGCATAAAAGAGAAAATAATGAAGATTAAAGCAGAAATTAACAGAACAACAAATATCAACATGCAAGTCCTTAGGAGAACAATCAAAGAAGTATACAAATCAGTATCTAACCTATGAAAAAAGTAAAAAAAAAAGCACAAATACTCAAAATAAGAAACGTCAAGGGGTAACCTGAATAAGGGCAGAAAGGTGAGCTCCATTTCTTCACCTCTCATCAGGGTGACAGCCAATACTCCTATCAGAAAAGACAAGTTAACAGGAGAAAAGCATAACACATTTACTTAATCATAGTTTTGTGTGACATGGGAAGATTTCAGAAACAAAGACTCGAAGACCAAGGGGAAACTACTAGGCTCGATGAAAAATAGCTGTATCGAATGTGGTTGAATAGTAAGGACACCATCTAATAGTTACAGACTGAGATTTGTCTATTTTCAGATTTGTCTATTCTCTGGCCTCTCTGGGTAGTGTTGCTGCCCAGTCAGGTTCATCTGTCCACTGCCCAATAGGAAGACAATACCCCGAGGCAGCAGGGTTTACATCAGAGACCAAGTTTATTCCACAGAGCGCTCAAATCCGCCTCTCGGATAATTGGAGGGCCAGGGTATTTAAAGACAGTTTGATTTGCAAAAGATTAGACAATCAAGGGTCTGCCAGTTGGCTGGTTTCAGGGAGGAACCATCAGTCCTTTTGGTAGGTAAAAACCGAAAAGGGGCACATCAGAACACTCAAGGCCAAAGTGTAACAAAGGTTGCAATGTTTATTTTGACATTTGGGTGCAAGTGGGCTGAGATCTAAAGGAGGTTAGCAGAGTTTAGGGAGGGAGGCTGAGGGTGAGCCAGTTTCCATCAAGGACTACCAAACTGTTGGTCTCATCAGGGTGTCAAAGATGTTAACTCATTATCAGGGATTGGGCGGGAGCAAGGAGAAGCCTATAGCACATCTCTCTTATCCGTCCCTCCCCTGTAACAGTCTCACAGAATGGCTTCTTACTTCAAGGTGGGGTTAATTGGGTCAACCTAACACCTTTAGTATGGGCCACTGCCTTGGTGGGTCTGTTCCTGGAATGCAGGGCCCTGGGTAGTTCTCCTATGCCAGGGGAGTCAGTTCCTTGTCCTGGGTAAGCCAGTCAATCCACTGGAATGCAGGGCCTTGAAGATTATCTCAGAAACTACCCCCAGATTCCCACAGGTGGTGTTCTTACCTGGACAACTATGCATGGCTCTGGGTTAAAGCAGCAAACAGAGGGAACAGTGATTATTAGCAAGCAAATGAGAGGACAGTGGCTGATCGTTATAGTTATCTTAGCTAAGCCTACCCCTTAGCAGAGTTCTGGGGGCCCTTCCTTCTCACCTTGCCACCCCTACATCAGCTTGTAAGAGCAGTTTCAGAAGCATTTCTTCCCTCCCCTTGTAGAGTAGGACCTCTTCTGGAATGAGAGTCTTAGATCCAGTATCAGACAGGGTAGGGCAGAGAATTTTCTTTGTGGTTGGCTCTTTCATAGAAAGGCAAGGGAAGATCAGAATAACATTTCTAAGTTTAGGGGTAGAAAGGTTCTAGTTTCTATGACCTGCTTTGAGGAAGAGGACTTCTGGTTTCTGTGACTCAGCTGTGAGAGAATGAGGGTAGAGAAAAGAAGGCAGGAGATCTGAACAGAGAATGGGGCATAATAACAGTAAGGATTGATGAAAACAGGCTGCAGTGGGGCTGCCATTGTAACCACCCCAAACCACCTTGTTCATTCCAGTTTAGGGAGTCTGGGGGAAGCGCTGGGGCAGATGGAGGGCAGCAGAGTTCTCTGACCTCATTATACCATCATTAACATAAATTATGTTACATTAACATATCCCCACCCCCAACTGGCTTTGGCAGCCATGACACATCTGGGCCTAAACAAATAAAAGTAAAAAACTCCCCCTACCTGACAGGTGAGAGGGGATAACATTCTCATTAGTGGAGGAAACAGCAGTGCCAGAAAGAGCCTTGGCAACCTGCCTTCCTTGTTTTAGACACTCTACTCACCTTGACACAGCCCAAGATGGCACATGGTCACCGTGGCTGTGTCCCTCCGGGGGCTGTCGTGGGGCTTGCTGTTGATCAAGATCCTTTCTTTCCCATGAGCTTGCTACGCTGTGTGACATAATGTCTTATCTGGACCTGTATCACTTTTTATTTTTTAGCTGAAGTGTAAGACATTATACCCGTTTGCATTTCACATTAATTTGCCCATTTCTCTGCCTGAGATTTCTTTCAAATCTGGATTCTGTCATTTAGTATAATCATTCTCTCCCACCTTATGACATACCCATTTTTCATAAACTTGCCTTCTGTAGTTACTGTCAAGTTATTAAAATGTTGAACAGAGGGGGCCAAAAGGTAAGCTTTGGAGGACAGTAGAATTGCTCTTTCAAGTTGATCCCTGTCCTTTAATAACTGCCATTCCCGTGGTCTCACGCCTACTGATTGTATTTCTCCATTTTGCCCATAGTTCATTAAAGACCATGTCAGATTCCTTGTTATGGCCCAGGCAGTTCTAACCTATGGATCAGTTTTACAAAATAGGGAATGAATGGCGTCTGAAATGGTTTCTTTTTGAGAACCCCTTGCTGGCTTCCAATAATTGTTGCTTTCCTTCCTTTTTTTTTTTTTTAAATATAACCTTTATTACTTTTTTTATTAAGTTATATATACATAGATCATGAATACATTTATGCCTTTGTGGGATTAAATGTGTTGATTATTTGTACAAATTGGAGTGTTTACATCCCAGTAATTAACATAGCTTTCACCTCATTTACTTAATCACAGTGTTAAGACATTTGTGTTCAATACTTGATAGATTCGACTTGAACCCTTGCAATATGCTCCATAGGTGTTCCGCTCTTAAAAATACTCCCACAATTAATATCAAGTTCACTGGTCTACAGCATACCCAACTCACACTCTTTTCTAATATTAGAAGGAAACATGCCTATCTCCAGTATTTCCTATTGCTTACAATTTATCAATAAAAACTGACAGTGACGGAGCAATCTTACTGTGAATCTCACAGTCCTGTGGGATAGAATTAGATCTAGAGATGGAATATTTAGAGTTGCTTGTTGTTTCCTTGTTTCTTAATTTGCCCTGGGTTTTAGTTTCCTCTTATGAGTGTTCAGATGATCTGTAAAGTCTCTCTGGTGCTAATATTACTGGAGAGAATGTGACAAGAGACACAAAACTCCTGCCTCCAGAGGACAGGAAACTAGGCACAAGGGACTGATGTTTGCAGTTGAAATAGGGAGCTGTAGTGGGGGCCACGGGGTGTCGGGGTGTCGAAGGCTGTGCTCCCACAACGCCCCCAGAGCCTGTGTTTCTTTGAGATCTACATATCATAGCCATTTTGATCTCTGCCAGGCTGTTCTTTGTGTTTTTAAGAGGCTGTAACCGGAGACCTCATTTCAAAAAGCCCAACCCCCCAACATCAGACATCTTCTCCAATATTCAGAAGTTAAATGATTAGCATGGAATTTTATTTTTCATTTTCCAAGTCAAAAGATCTTATTGTGAACATTATATTTGGGCATGAGAACGCAAGGACACATATTTGACACAATAAAGCAGTGATTTGCATTTGGGGACAGAAATGAACTCTGTGGTCCCTTTGCTTGACGAGAAATAGGAATGTAAATGGTTCTCCAAATTGCTTCAAAAACTCCATTTGTTCCTCCCCTGCTCAAGTCCCCCTAATGAAGACAATAGGCCTCCCAATATCTACCAACATCTTTATGCAAACACATCTTCATGGGGTCCACAGTGCTAATAATTTCACTTTCTCACCACCTTACTCAATTGCTATGGCCAATTCTGTCATTGTGGGGCCCATGGCTGTCTTTCCGAGGACAAGAGCAGGGTGCTGTGTTTCTTTAATTTCTAAAGGTATTATTTCAGTGGCTTAAATAAGCAAATAAACACATTCCTCCAGATGATTGAAATTTGTTGAATTTATTTCTTTCTAAAGTACATTTACATATATCATATACATATTTTAAATCCTTCACTATTTTGCGTTATTTCTATTACATAAAAACCATTTAAATGCAATAAATTTTGTTGTGGGAAAACAACAAAATACCCCCAACTTATAAAAACATGGGAACAGTTATATTCATAAACATTTACACAATAAATGTACTATGTATCTCACAGCGGCTATACAGATCAGGGACTCACTTGTCTACAAGGTTTAGGTTTTAACAACAGTGAAATAGGGTAATATTTATGTACACCTATTTTAATAAAAAATAAAGCAATTGTAAAATGTAAACTTAATTTTCAAAATATTCTTTGAACGCTTTACCAATACCCACACAAATTACTGTTCCATTCAAAAGACAACCACCATAAATGCCGTCATCTTGTAGGAGATGGCATTTCTTGAATGTGGTGGGTGGAATAAGGAACAGGTTTCCAGGACATGATATGGTACCACTAGCTTACTCAAGTCTGCTAATGCTGACAGTTTGGCCACTGGAAAGGAGCAGGCTGCTATTTTATCACTAATTACTTTCACAATTTGCAGGGGACATATGGCACCAGGACTGCAATGAAACTGAAATGATTGGTGGGTGGAGAAAATCTTGAAGGTAAAGAAATGTTTCACGATGCCAATCAGTTTGAGCCACCGCGAATGGAACCCACTTAATAGGCTGGAAGAGTTAAAAGCTTGTTTCAAATTAAAAAATTCAAATTACTGCCCTTCTGCCAATCTTAATGGTAGTCAAGGCTGACAACGCGGATTCTCCACTTGTGTAAATTTCTGTTCTAGAAATGGGTTCCTAAAACTGGAGGTAGAGGAGACTGCAGGGAGGCATTTAAGGCCATTACCCAAACAGTTCTCATCTGGACTGAGCAGAAAGTTTAGTGATGTTACAAAATGAAACATCAGCAATCTGGGTGCAAAGGCAAAGGTATCTTCCCTCCCTGGTTGGAACTCGGTATGCTAGTTTGTTTCTTGCAAAGGCAAAATAGGTGGACTTTGCTTCAGTCAGAGTGGCTATATTGCCTTGCCAGGGTCACCTGGTTGGCACACCGGGAACCCCAGAGCCAGAGAAGGAACATTCAAACCCAGGATGTGGTTGCAGCTCAGTGGAAGCCCAAGTGGAGAGCGAGGCTGGTGGAGAAGCTCCATTGGCAGAGAGGATACAGTATCACTTTCTGCAGAGCCCAGCCAACCTCAGTCCTGCAGGGTGGTCCTTAATCAAGCCTTGTACTGGGGACTCTCCTAGGAGCCTCTGAAGAAGGGAAACTCCAAAATTCTCTCCATTAACCACCATTTTCAGGAATTGAAGTTAAGGTGTTTATTTGAATAACACTATCATTGAGAAGTTAACTCTCTGCCCTGCCAGGAGCCTTCCCATTCAGCCCTGCTGTGGTTGCTTGTGGAAATGTGTTCAACTGTTCAGCATATTCCCCAGGAGCTCTCTTACCAGTCCCCCGGGGAGGGGGGCATGAACAATCCACACCAGCGCTCCTGTGGACGGGGCCTCCCCGCTTTTCCACATGCACACCTTTCTCAGGGGAATGATCTGCAGAGCAAACGGCTCTGCCACCGTGGAAAAGGACACACACTGGCTTTCTAGAACATTAGCCAGGATACGGAGGGACGCCAAGAGGTCTGCTTATAAATTACCAGAAAGCCTTCCATTTGGTGATCCTTTAGAAAGGTATGCACCCCCCCCCCCCAATTTGTTAAACACACAGTGCATCTCAAAAAGTAAGACACTAGAGCTCAAATTCCACCCCAGCCCTTGGAAAACATCCGTGATGCACTTTCCACCCCCCTCCTTTATCCCCTCTTTGGAATACTTGGGCCCTTTGTGTCTTAAGTCTTATGTTTGCATAACTTAACACATTCACTGTGTGTGCACGTGTGCAAGCCTGTGTACACATGTCAGAGGTCCCAGACACACCACTTTCCCCCTTATACACCTAAGGGGACAGTAAACTGGCTCTGAATCTCTCGAGAGCAGAGGACTGACCACATGCATGGCTACCCCAAATGGAAAGGAACCAATTTACCATCCCCCCCAATTCAATTTGGTCTAATTACCCTTGTTCCTATAGCTTAAAAAAAAAGTATCCCAACATCATTAAAAATCAATGTGCATACATAGTCTCTATGGAGTGGATATCATTCACGTCTAATGGTTACTTGGCTTCATAACCTCCATGGCTTTATATTAAGTCCAAACATTTCAAATGATTAAGGCCCAAAATAAACATTTTATTTCTGCTACACCTTTTTCTAGATGATTTCTGAATCAAATGGCTATTTTTTGCAAATCACAATAATTCCTGGAAGGAAATATTCTTGCAAAACTAAGACCCTGCTGCTCAGTCACAGAGCCAGTCCACTGCACGTCAAGAAGAAATGAGGAAAAATGATATATTTGCAAAAATAGTTTGAGACTGTAGAGTGAATTAAAAAAAAAAAAAAGCAAAACTCAAGTGTAACTACCAACACACTACTGCAGCCTGGAGCTGAAGATTAGTCTCCCACCCCACGATTCCAATTCTCTGAATCGGATACAAAAGACATGAGGCAGTGTGTATAAACAAAAGACACTGCGCTCAACCACTCACTCAACCACACTCAGCCGTAGCTTTAAATACACCAAACATGCTGGTTAATAAAATTTAAGTCTCTAGTTATCTATTTACACTCTATAATATAAGCAATAAGCTCAAACAACTAAGGCCAGTGGCTCTTCTTTGGGGAGAGGCAGGAAAAAGAGACGGAAGTATAAAAATATTTAAAATAAAGTTTAAACCTGGTCCTAAAATTCTTTCACCTCTGACACTAGATGCTAATTTGTGCAACTGTGAACCTAGCATACAGTACCCAGTCTTGGGATGCCCTGATGTACATTAGTGCTTGTGATATTTCTTCAAAGAAAAGAGGTTAACAACGCGGCACCAGGAGGACGATTTAATCTCCTGCAAATACACACAAATACATAAATGATACGGTGGGTACTTAGTGAATTCTTCTGAAAGCTGTATGTTTCCGGACTAATTACAACAATAAAGAACGTGTGCTTTAAATTTAAAGCATCACATTTTGTAAGAAGCCCCAAATTGTCAGTTTGACTTTATGTTTAAGTGCTCTTAAGACTAAAGATACTAAGACTGTACAGGCTGCCTTTTATTTTTTTTTTCTCCTTTTCTTTCTGTATTTCCCAAATGATAAGGAGCTACGCCCTCGGTATTGCACACAGTACGCTGCAATAGATTCACAAGGTCAAGGTCAGTTCAAGGTCATTTTTTTTTTTTTTTTGCCCTGGTGATTCAAAGCTCAAAGACAGAATTTTCTAGCATAAAGTCTTATTTAAAAAAAGTCATCAAAATATCATTTGAATTTAAGTTTCATAAAACAATATCACTATATATACTCTTGACAACTCCACTGTATAATCAGTCCTATGAGGTTTTTACTTGCTTTTTTGTATCACACTGGTTATTAAGGACAAAAATAATTTTGATGTACATGTACTATATACTGGTACACAATCTACACATTGAGGCATATACACACATACAACTATAAATACCCACAAACACAACATTGGCAGGTGACAAAAAGCATTTTCTTTGACGCCTGACTATTGGTAAAGGTATTCTCCATAAACCTGTAATACTGTAGATACACACACATGTTACAAAGGATGAGCCAAGAGACTTAAGGGGACCTACTGTGTATACAATTAACTTGCAATATTTTCTTGCTGTTGCATTCAAGTCAACAAACTATCATGCAGATTCAAGTATTTACTAGCATTCTCTCTCGGAAGACATTCTCTCTACATGCAATGGGCCAGTCATTGTCCTAGGCAGAAAACTACCCACTTGCGTATTGGATACTGTAGGTGCAAAAGGAGATGACTCTGGACTTCAGTCCTCCTCTAAGGGGTGAGAGATGGAAAAGTCATCTGAGAGGAGCAGCAGTGACAACATACCTTGCTGTTGTCACCGACATCTATCCCGGGATTATTCTGTAGTGATTCCTCAAGTTCCCTGGATGAACTTGATGATGGAAGATGTCAAAAGACTGGTGGAGGGAAATCTGTGACCTGGGGCAGACCAGGGCCAGAAAGCTACCGAGCAAGCAAGGCAGGGGGCCCAGAGGCTCAGGTGCCTGCAAAACAGACTGGTCTTTTTTTGTCAGAGTAACTTAAGGTGTTTCAAAACAGAAGCAGATACTATTTAAATCCCGTGTTGCGCCATTCCTCACAAGCTCAACTCTACTTTTTAACAAGTCCTCAGATGCCACTTTGGTTCTTGGTTTTACAGTGCTAGTTTCACAATTGTAAAAGCCAAGGTGATCAGTTACTCCTGAAAACTCGACTGAGGGCACAAGAGCTCAACTACAGAGATTTGGACCTAGCAAAGCCAAGAGACTTTCTGTGAATTCAGGCTGAAACAAGCTTAAGGGATTCAAATTTCCAAGGGCAATTAACTAAACCCCAGAAGATCTGGCTAGTAAGACAATGGAGAAACTTCATTAAGGTCAATTTTCTTCCAGGAGTCAGTGTTAGGTAAAAACACCCAGAAGACGTGACAGAGCAGGCCCTGCCTTACCTAAGAACATCTTCCTGGATCTGTACATGACAAAGGACAGCAGAAAACTCCATGCCACTTTGTGCTTAGCCAGCAAAGCCTCTTTTCCCTGCTGGTTATGTCAACACTTCTTCAGTCTCAGAAGTTCTACGATTTGGTCACAGGCTGAAAGAGAAACCTAGCTTGGCCTTGGAAAGCCAACCAGATTTCCCTCTTCCATAATTAATTCCCTGTGTCATTTCTACCTAGGAACTGGTCCTCATCTTCTGGATTAGGGTAACAGCTACAAAAGCATGGAGGGTCTTGCATTTGGCATAAGCCCGTTGCATGAGAAAATGCTTCTATAACTCTCTACCTGCCAGCAACAGAAAAGGTTACAATTCAGGAGCTACACTTCCATCAGAGCTCTCTTCCCCATGTTTTACTGAGATTAGTGAAAATGCTTGAAAGTATTGCTTGGATTAATCAGACACTGCTAAGAATTGGAAAAATGATGTTTTTTTAAAAAAGTGCACTTCAGGAATGCCTATGGTCTGGCAATCAAATAAAGACTCTGCATACTAGAGATTAAGTTTTGATGGCTAACCTGGGATCTCTGACACCTCCCTGGAAAAGATTTTATATATGGGCCACTTGTATGGACAATTTTGCAACAAGACTATCTCCAAGGTATTTTGATGACTACCTAGATTGTGTATACTCAAAATTAATATTGAGCATATTTATGTAAAAAGGAATAAGGACATTTTATCACATGGATAGGAATCCTCAGGCCCTTGGGCACTAAGGAGGGGAGAGGAGAGTAGGTGAGGGCGGGAGGGAGTACCTGGAGAAGGGATGTAGATGGGGGACTCCCCTGTACCGTGAATTGGGCAGAAGGCTTAGACCAGCTCTGAAGGGAAAAATCACCAACTTCTGAGTATATACCATAGGAAAGAAATGTTTGCACATGGAATCATCACATGGGCAGCTACGGGCCAGATTCCATCATCTAGTCCAATGGGAGGCCGTTCTCGCCCTATGGCACACTCTTTGCCTGCTACATGCACCGACAATAGACAGCAACCTTTCAGAGGCTTTCTTAGCCCTATCTGGCAATCTGAGATTCTGGCTCCCAAAAGAACCTTTGAGTTGTTTTTAAAGATCCACTATGCAAACATGGTACACCCTAGCTTCAAAAGAGTCCTTCTCATCCAATAACCTATTCACATATCCAGAATAACCCAGCATTGACATTGGTGAGTCACAACAAGAACAGCGCGGTAGTGGCGCTGATGCTAGCAAGTATTTTAAGACTATGCTGAACGTCAGAAATACCGTAGCAAAGTACCATTCAATGTACATTAAATACCACAAGTAAAACATATAGCTACATTCTATATACACAGACACACACTGTGGGCAAACACATTCAAGCCAGTCAGGGAAGTTGATTTTTCTTCAATTATTGAAACTCATAGATGACGTGGTCTAGGTACCTCTCTCCCCTCTGCTTAGTAGAAAACAAATATACAGCTCATTTAGCTTAAGAAAGGCAATTTGCTTGTGGAAATCTAGGATTTACTAAGAAGCTACACAAATTAATCAGGTCCATGGTCCATCTCTGTTACCACCACGCTTGCTCTGCAGTTCTGAAACATAAATTGAGTCATTGCCTTTACCTAAATGAGATGGAGGGTTCGAGTTGTTCAAAGGTGTGGCAAAATACTTATCACAAAGCAAGCCACTGTGACCTTAGAGAGGGGTAACTCTTCTCTGGACACCAGCGAACACAGACATTTATACAAGTGAAGAAAATAAATGTTAATAAATAATTCTGTAAATAAATTCTGGTACATCGTAAAGACATACCACTTTGAAGCTGCCATGGTTTCATGGCAGGGTCTCTCTAGTTCCCTGGAACCACTCTGTGCCTGCTGAGCAGCTGGTTCTTTGGTCATCGTACCTTCAACTCATAATCCAAGTAGAACTAGAGAAAATTTCTATGGGAGGAAAGGGAATAATCAAGGTGATTCCGTTAGTTCTGAAGTTCTGCCATTTGTAGAGATGACAGCTTTAGGGATTGTGGAGTTTCCATGGTTGGAACTTGGAAAGGTCTATGTCACAGTGGGCTACATTTTGACTCCTTTCTCTTCCTCTACAAAATAATATTTGGTTTATCACCCTGGACTTCAAAGGGGATGTCATTGGAACAATCTTGGGAGGTTAATAGAATTATTTTGAGTAAATAGAAAGATATGATTTAAAATGAAGTATTTTTAGGAGAAAGGTCAACAGTAGCAAAGTGAAGTGGTTGCCAAAGAGGCTGAAGACAGGAATTAAGTCATTTTGCATATGCAACCGGTGGATCCCTCCGTCTTCCAACCACAATTCTTTCAATTACCTTCAGATTTATTATAAGGAATCCACATCCATTGCACACAACTGCAGCTACTTTTTCCTCCCTATTTTGCCTGGACTTAAGGAAAGAACAAAAGGGGTTCCATTTCCAGTATTATTTTGTTAGGAAGGAAGACCTCACTATCACTACCAGGACAAAACCCAGTTGATGCCCACACATATACATGTAGCGTAAAAAAGGGTTTATTCCAGAATAGAAGGGTATCAACAACAGAGATGATTCTGGATTCCCAGGCTAGACCCTGTGGGAGTGAGGTATCAATTCTCTGCAGACCACACATGCCCACTGCTGCAGCTCTTCAAGAGCTAAATATCACCATTATCCTTTAGGGAACAAAAGTAACCAACTATCCCTCTTTCCTCAATGTTTTCAACGGCAAAATGACTTCACTTCTTTCCCTTGCTCAGCTGAAGAGGAATCAACATTTAGGCAATCTCCTGTGTTTCCCTAAGATCTGCAGTCCTGTGGTCTTCACGCACCCTTTCCCTGCTTCCAGCAGGGTCAGAACTCAGCAATGAGTGCCGAGATGCAGGCGGAGCTGTGTCACATTGGAACATCTTCATTCCCAGTATTGCAATTCTTACTTGAGCGTCTGTGAGCGCTCAGTTCCACCTCTGTGACTGGGCAAGATTTCACATATAAAGGCTTATATTAACTCTGGCTAGAATTTACTAAACTACAGTTTGTCCAGTTAAGTGTTTCACAATGGATTCAATCGTTTAACCTTAAAAAAAAAGTGGAACAGTTGATTTGAGAATACATGAGACAACTGAGCAGAGTGCAAACAAGAGAAAACCAAAGGGGAACGGATACATAATTTACTCTGAAATCACGATCCCACCCCTCACAAAAAAGGTGCATTAGTTCTCAAGTTGCAAAAATCATCAAAGCAAATAAATCAAGAGCAAAGACAATCTGTACAGAAACTAAAAAAAAAATATACAATAGAAAAAGTTACTAATGCACCATTTTGTCACCAACTTTTTTTTTAAATATATTCACGGATTACCAGAAAGATCTTGAAAAACCCTATGTTGCTCCATGACCAGCACTTCCTGGCCGCAGATGGATTCTAAGTAACTTTTTGCTTAATGCTTGGTGTTTCAGGTCGGTGATCCTTCCTCTCTGACACGTTGCGCTTGACCTTGGCAGTGATTGGAGATGAATCTGGGTTCAGCGAAGGGCTCGAATGTGACTTCTTCAGTCCTGCGGCCTCACTTTCATCATTACTCAGGAGCTCCTTGCCTCCTTCTTTGAGAATGCTGACATAGATTTCGTAACGTGTTTTCTGAAGGCAAAGTCAGAGAAGAATGGCAGTCAGCAAACTATTCACAAACACGTGGGCGGCACGTCTAGGGTGTTAACCACCTGCACAGCCTCAATGGCTGTTGAAGACTTAACTTCATTCTCCAAACTGACAAATTACCTGGGCACCTACTGGGCACACCACAGGAGACTGACTGAGTTATTCCTTTAGGTAAGAAATTAAGTTAGAATTTGAGTTCTCATGTGTTCTAGATTCTGAAGAAATGACAACTTGGAGTTACTGGCTATTAGATAGAGGAACCATGAATTCTGAACACTCAAGCAAGATTTAAGTGAGAAGATTTGTAACCTCCAGTCTTTGGTGGCAACACAACAGTCACTGGAGCCCTGCTTGAAAGTGGCATGGTTGTTCTCTTCCTGCTCCTGTAACGCTATAACTCCTGGGCCACCTACTGGTATTGGTCTGTGGCCTGTTAGGAACCAGGCTGTACAGCAAAGCGTCATCTGTATTTATGGCCACTTTCCATCATTTGCATCACCGCCTGAACTCTGCCTCCTGTCACATCAGTGGTGGCACTGGATTCTCACAGGCAAGTGGACTCTACCATAAACTACACATGTGAGGGATCGAGGCTGCACCCACCTTATGAGACTCTAATGCCCCTTCCCCTGTCTGCCTGTCTTCTATGAAAATTGTCCCTGGTGCCAAAAAGGTTGGGGACTCAACTTGAGGGGTCATTTCATGGTGGATCTACTCTCCAGGTCCCTGTAAGACTACGACACTTTCTAGAAGCTGCTCTGGGTTTCCCTCCATTGCTTTTCTATTTTTTGAGACTATCTTCTATAGTAGTAAATTAAAAACAGATTTTATTGCTCACTTTGGGCTTAAAAATAAAGTGAGAAACTAGACCACTCTATGTGGACTCTAACAGTTCCTCATATGGACAGTTAACTAGATTTTGTTAAGTCATGAAGAGAAGGCTCTATATTTATCTTCTAAAACCATACATTAGAAGGATGAGAGGGGTACAGGTGAACCTTTCTAAGAGTAGAATGTGAACGTTTTAAAGCAATAACTGAGAAAATGACATGAAGGCTGTGTTGACCAGTTGATGGAAGTATTTCAGATTGCATGTGAAAACCCCACACTGTACCCCAGAAGTGCATTAATGTACATATTTACCATTCAATAAAAAAAAAAAAAAAAAAAGAAAGATGAGGACTTGCCAAGGGTTATCTGGATTCTACCTGTCTGATCATTCCTGCATGAAATTTGCATGTAATATATGAGGATCTCATTTATCTTTGGATATATACTTCCATACTAACCTAAGATTCTACGCTCCCTGTGTTGGAGAATATTAGCCTCATCAATATTAATATAGAAGGGGATTTGCTGTTGGTACTAAATAAATAATGACAATATTGAAGTATTATACCTCTGCTCTGACAATTTTTATGACCAGATGGTAGAAAAGGGAAGACAAAACAACAAAAGAGTATGTTTTCATTAATGTAATTAATTATAATAATTTTAATAATAATTAATATAATTTCATGCCACAAAGTAATCACTACACAAAGAATTAACATAGTCCCAGATAGGGCATATTAAAAATTAAACAGGATATTTAAAAAGGACTATGAAACACAGTCCTGTAGTCAGGCAGCCTGCTGTTGACAATGCCCTTAACTAACAAACGAGGCCTCCATTCATTCTCCTGAATCATTACTGAGTCTTCAATATGTAGCCCCTTCAGGTCTGTGTCTTTCATTAAGAAGGACAAAGAGAATTTGAGAAAAAGACAGGGTGCCTCAGGGACAGTTTGCCCACTTTTGGTTATGTTATTAAAGATTTTTTCTTAGTCTCTGCAGATTTATTCTCAGATCAATTCTAAATAACTTCAAGTTACATGCTCAGCTTCCTTCCTTAGAAATGCTTCAACAGTGTAAATATAGTTCTAGCAGTCTAACCACATAACCTAATTCCACTATCAGAAAAACAATTTGGAATGGGATTTTTACCAAATCCAAGTGCTGTGGTTATTCTCTGCTGACAAGCATCTGAGTATTGCTTTCTTGCACTTGGTCCATTCAGCTATCTCTCTCCTTTAATTTTACTCTTAAGATTCGCTATTTGCATGAAGCCTCCTGTGACAACCAAGAGCCAAAGATAACTCAAAAGCATAATGAGGCTTGGTGCCCATAGCACAGCGGTTACAGAACCAGCCACATACACCAAGACTGGCAGGTTCTAACCCGGCCTGGGCCAGTTAAACAGCAATGACAACTGACACAAAAAATAGCTGGGTGTTGTGGTGGGCACCTGTAGTCCCAGCTACTTGGGAGGCTGAGGCAAGAGAATTGCTTAAGCTCAAGATTTGGAGGGTGCTGTGAGCTGTGATGCCATAGCACATAATGAGACTTTGTCTCCAAAAAAAAAAAAAAAAGCTTACTGGCTTGTCTGTTAAGATAAAGTGATTTTTTCCAGTTTGTAACCTTCTTTTTTTCTTTTTTTAATTTTTTTTTGGCTGAGGCTGGGTTTGAACCTGCCACCTCCAGCATAGGGGGCCGGCGCCTTATCCTTTTGAGCCACAGGCATGACCCTTGTAACCTTCTTATTACATTTTTTTTTACTATACTTATTTATTAAGCTGATTTTTAATTGCCTCGTCTTCAGTTTTATTTCTCAAATTAAATTCCCTGTTGCTAGCAGCAATGCCTACCAAGGATATATGAAAGTTACAGTGTTTAAGGCCACGCGAGCTGCTACTTGGGCTGAATGTTAATTGCTTGCTGAAAAAAAAAACAGAACTATTGACATTTTTTGAAAAGAAGTTTAATCACATCCACACATATATTTACATGTATCCGATCGCATGGTTTCTCTCCTGAGCCCTCCATACCATTTTATATTTCATTTAATAGAATGATCTCTCCTTTCATTTAATAGAATGACCTCTGATATACACATATGATAGTAACAACCTGAATGAAAATAAAACTCGGCTGCAATTTTAACTTACTACTCCCATTTGCATTCAGACCTCACTGCTCTAGCAATCAAATCCTGAATACATTTCCTCCTGACATTTCGCTTTCTCATGCAGGCAGGGTAAAAGGCCATTCTAAGACAAAATGATCAGAAAACCGATAATGTCACGCACATAGCAACATTCTCTGCTTCTAGATCGCTGCACTGGAAAACAAAGAAATAAACCCAAACCCCGAACAGATGAAATAACAACTGCCATTCAAGTAAACACCAATTAAATCCATGCCGTATTCTACGGGGTGATGGCGGTATTGAGTTGTAGAGACCTTCTCCTTAACCAGTTGGTTCACCCACCACTACCTACCTAACTTAGGAAAACAAATCCATTCAAAACAGAGTTCTTATATGAAAGCCATCCTGGGACTTCACATTTTTAAAAAGCAAATGTTGATGCATTTTTCCCCCCTATGCTACTCCCATATCAGGCTTCAGCATGAGTAGTAACCCACTGCCTAAATATAGCAGATATTACACATTTTCATTTATATAGTTTGTATTCATGGCTTTCAGGGAAAACCTATGTGAGTGTGAATTTCACTCTTTTCATTCATTCTTCCTGTCTGTCCTATTGCTCTTTCAATGAACTTGGTGACTTTACTCAAAAACAACTTAAATATTAAAAAGTTTAGCTTTTATATAATAATACAAATAACAGGGTCTAAAAACTTGACACTGATACAGACTGGGTCTGTAGAAAGCATTGTGAGAGCTTCATTGGTCTTTGTTCTGTTGCCCCACAGCCCCCTAGTGTGCTTATGGAATCTGGTCTTTCTCGGACTGCCAACTAGCTCTACTTCACTCTTTCATGACCCTGGAGTCCTCTCCTACAGGCCCTTCAGGGAGGAAGGGGAGCTGGATTGCCATCACTTGACCCTCCCCTACCTCTGGCTCCTGCTACTGCCCTCCTCAGAACCCATCTGGTAGCTGGGATGAGGAGTTGAAGGCAGGTGCTTCTACCTTCACATGGCAACATCATCCTCATTGTGGAGAAGAAGAACGAGAATGAGACTTGAGTTGTTACTGAGAGCATTTGATTCCTGCTGAAGACTAATGTTTTTAAAATACTGCTCTCTCTCTCATTTACTCTTGAAAATCCTTCTTTTAAAATCAATCTGTATTAGTATTCAGTTTTTAATCTCTTAAAAAATTAAACTCAATTTTTCCCTTATTTTTTGTTGTATATTCATGGGGTACACTAATTTTGTTATACTAAGATACTGCATTATGGTGCATCAGGGCCTTCAGTGTGTCCGTCACTGAAGCCATTGCATTGTACCCACCAAGTGTCTCCCATCACCACCATCTCCCAACCCTTCCACCCCTCCAAGTCTCCATAGTTCCACACTTTGCTTCCAAGTGTCTGTTCTCTTTAGCTCTCATTTCTGAGGGAGAACATGTGGTTTTTGTCTTTCTGTGTCTGAGTTGTTTTGCTTAAGATAATGGCCTCTAGTTCATCCACGTTGTTGCAAAAGACATGAGTTCATTCTTTTTTGCAGGTAAGAGATATTCCATTGTGTATATACACGTGCTATAAATAGCTATATCTATATGCCTATAAATATATATACGTATAGGTATATTTCACATTTCCTTTACTCAGTCTTCCACTGATAGGCCTTAGATAGATTCTCCATCTTTACTATTGTTAAGAGTGTTATGACAAATGTATGAGTAGAGGTATCTTTCTTATATATTGATTTATTTTCCTGTGGGTAAATACCCAGAGGTGCAATTTCTGGATCATATGTCAGTTCTATTTTTAGTTCCTTGAGAAATATCCGTATTATCTTCCATAGAGGTTGCACTAATTTATATCCCACCAACTGTGTTAAGAGTTCCCTTTTCTCCATATCCTTGACATCTGTTACTCTCTGTCTTTTTAATAATAATAGCCATTGTGATTGGTGTAAGATGATATCTTGTTGTGATTTTAATTTGCATTTCTCTGATGATTAGTGATATTCAACATTTTCTTCATATTCTTTCTGGTCATTTGTCTGTCTTATTTTGAAAAAAGTCTGCTCCTGTCCTCAGCCCACTTCAAAACTCTTACTTTTAAAAAAAGTCTATAAAACTCACTTATATATTACACATTTTCTCGGTAGAAAACTCAAATAAATTGTCCGATCCCACCCAATCCTATAAAGATCTGTCCCCTCAAGGCTTCTGGCTTTGAGGGCTCTGGTTAGGAATAATATTAATGGTCTCACCCACCTTGGCCTTGTGTTAAGGGCTGAGCCATAGCTGAGCACAAAATTAACTATCACAGAAAATTCACCCTGATTGGGCTAATGGGATTACAGAGTTGGCTGCTCAGAAAAACAGAAGGAAACTGCCCTCTGAAGCACAAGGATACTGCTACTTCCAACAAGAAAAGTAATTTGGGCAGGAGAAATATTGCTATCTGAATAAGAGACTAAATTGAATGCTCGTGGGATAAAAGTTGGTCTCTCACTAAAGTTTTTCTCATGTAACATGTTTACTAAACAAAAATTTAGTTTGTGATGGCAACATTTTTATACCGGTCATGCTCTCAATCTTTTGCTTTGTATTTTTATATTTTGTTTTTGCTTCTGATTGAACTAGAAGTCCTTGAAGCCATACAAGGTATTCCTGAGAAGCACATTCTCAGAGTTAGTCACAGAATCACAGCTCCAAAAGGGCCAGTGTCAGTCACCAAGGGACAGGGTCAGTCTCTCCAGGGAATCCTTAAAATTCGACTTGAGGAGGCTTTGAAGGAACTCTGCTTTAAACTACCTGCCTTACTGATTGTCCAGGATATTTCACTGCCAAGGTTTATTTACTACTTGTGGACTTGAAACAGCTTTAGGCCTTTTTTTTTCAAGTTGCAGTATACTTTTTATTTAATTAAATGAAGTTTAAGATTCAGAAATGTCATGATTTGGGATATTCAAGAAAATCATTATGTTGAGTTATTCTATATTTACTATTTTTTAAAAAGGTGATATGTGACAGAAGTGTTTCAGCTTTTTCTGTTCTTTCTTTCTATCATAAACACATAGATCATGTATACATTAATGCATTTATGGGGTACAATGTGCTGATTCCATATAGAATTAGGAACACTTAGAACACTTATATCACACTGGTTAACATGTACCTCATCTCATTTATTTAATTATTGTGTTAAGACATTTATACTCTATACTAATAGATCCAACATGTACCCTTACATTATGCACCATAGGTGTGATCCCAACATTCACCCTCCTTTGATCTGATCTTCCCCTTTCCCTCTCAACCCCCCTCCTCCTCCTTCATCTTGGGCCATAGTTGTGATCTATTCTTCATATGAAAGTGTGAGTGATTGTAAATTGGTTTCATAATAGTACTGAGTACATTGGATATTTTTTCTTCCATTCTTGAGATACTTTACTAAGTAGGATATGTTCCAGCTCCATCCATGTAAACGTAGAAGAGGTAAAGTCTCCCCCCTTTTTTAAGGCTGCATGATATTCCATGGTATACATATACCACAATTTATTAATCCATTCATGGGTTGATGGGCACTTGGGCTTCTTCCATGACTCGGCTATTGTGAATTGAGCTGCAATGAATAATCTGGTGTAAATATCTTTGTTATAAAATGATTTTTGGCCTTTTGGATATACACCTAGCAGAGAAATTGTAGGATCATATGCCAGGTCTACTTTAGATCCCTGAGTATTCTCCATACTTCCTTCCAAAAGAGATGGACATATTAGCTTGCATTCCCACCAGCAGTGCAGAAGTGTTTCCTTTCTCCACATCCATGCCATATCTGTAATTTGGGGATTTTGTTATGTGAACCACTCTTATGGGAGTTAGATGAAAGTGGTTTTGATTTGCATTTCTCTGATGATTAAAAATGATGAGC
This sequence comes from Otolemur garnettii, assembly GCF_000181295.1. Taxonomy (NCBI): domain Eukaryota; kingdom Metazoa; phylum Chordata; class Mammalia; order Primates; family Galagidae; genus Otolemur; species Otolemur garnettii. Next base: position 9,724,044 of record NW_003852469.1, on the reverse strand, counting down.
TTTTTGTCATGTGTCTGTAGGCCATGTGCCTATCTTCTTCAGAGAAGTTTCTGTTCAAGTCCCTTGCCCACAATGAAATGGGATTACTTGTTTTGTTGAGTGACTGTGGTCTGTCTGGGTCATTTCGATGACTTGTTCTCAAGTTCTGAAATTCTTCTGTTTGGTCTAGTTTGTTGATGAAGCTCTTGATTGTGTTTTTATTTCATTTATTGAATTCTTCAGTTATAAGATATTTATTTGGTTCTATTCTATGATATCTAACTTTGTCTTGAATTTCTTATTCAGATCACTAATTGTTTATAAGAATTTGTTGACTTATCTCTGTCTGTACTCTCTTATCTCTTGCTGAGTTTCCTTAAGATCATTATTTTGAATTCATTTTTTTTTTCATTTATTCCGCTTTGTTTGTGTCTCTTTCTGGAGACTCACTGTTCCTTTGGAGGTGTCCTTTGTTTTTCATGTATGTTGTATCCCTACACTGGTAGAACAATGCCTCTTCCACTTCTATGAAGTAGGTTTTGTAGGGAGACTTATTCCTATAGGTGGGTCCTGGGTGCCAATTGGGTGGGGCACACTGGTTTTGGTTCTGGATGGACATAGAATGTCACATCTGTGAAGTTTCTTCTGCTGTAAAGCCAGCTTAGTGATGTTTTTGAGTGTCTTAGTGGCCTGAACTTTGAGAATTTGTGGCAAGGATAGTGTGGCTTTGCCTGGGGTGGGCTCACTGGGATGTTTCTCCGGCTGGGAGCATGTATGTGACATGGCTGGTCAGCCAACTTGGAGGCTAGCTTGCCAGGGGTGGGGTTGCTAGACTGTTATTTTGGCCAAGGGTCTAGGCCTGTAGCTGCTTGATCAGTTCAGGACCAAGTCCATTACTAGGTCTGAGTTAGCTAGGCTGTTTCTCCAGCTGGGGCACAGGCATACAGCTGGTTGACCAGCTCAGGGACAGGTTTGTTGAGGGTGGGTGTCTTGGGCTGCCTTTCTGGCTTGAGGCTCAAGAGTGTGCAGTGGTTCAGCTGGTTCAAGCATGGGTTGGCCTGGTTTGTTTTTTTTTTTGGAAGGGATATCCAGATCATGGATGTTTGGTCAGTTTGGCGGAAGGGGGGTTGTCCACCTGAGGCAGGCCCACCAGGTTGTTTCTTTGCCTGGATGTGCAGGCTGCAGCTCCATGGCTTGGAGACATGAATGCTGGAGGCTTGTCTGCTGGTCTGTACCTCCAGCCAGGCACAAGGGCATAAAGTGGTTCTGCAGGTTGAAAAGTGTGTCCAACCTGGGACACACTAGGGGTGTTAACTGGGGTGACGGGCTTGTAGCTGTTCAATGAGACAAGGATTATCACAACCATTCCTTGGTTCAGAGTATTAGGGTTGTGGTGTTGCAGCCACCTACGTGGGCTTGATGGAATGACAGCAGAGCCCCAAGACTGCAGAGAGCAGTGGCTACTGGACCCCAGGGTGGGATTCCACTCCAGTAGCACATCTGGTTTCAAGATGGCAGCATATTGCAGTAGTTTGTGTGATGAGGGAGCAATGAGGGGTGCATAACAACTTGTGCTTCTAATTGAGGCAATGCAGCTGTGTGAATTCTAGACAGCCTCTCAGACTGGGCTCAGGGCTTGAAAGGACTGTGGTATTCTCCTGTAGTGAGGAATCCAGGTATCTGTAGTGGCAATGAAGGCTGGTGGGGATCTTGGGCTTATATGTTCTCCTGCAGGGGAATTTTCTCTTGACTCTGAGCTGATCCTAGGAGGGGGAGATGGGTTGGCAGAGCAGGGTGCCCTATTACCCCTGCTATGCTGCCTTCCTGGACTTCTGAGCACCCCAGGGACCTTCACCATGCCCTAGCTCCATTCCAACACTCTCCTGACAACATTCCAGTCAAGTTTTAGTTGTGTATTTGCTGCTTTGGTCCTTTTTGTGAGGAAGATGAGTGGCAGATGCTTCTAATCAGCTATGTTACTGACATCATTCCTCAACTCCTTTTCTCTTGCCGCTCTTAAGATTCTCTTTGTCTGATTTTTGACAGTTTGATTATAGTATGTCTTGGTAAATTATTCTTTAAGTTGAACCTGACTGGAGGTATTTAAGCTTCATGTACCTGAATGTTCATATCTTTCTGTGGATTTGGGGAAGTATTCAGTTTTTAAATAAGTGTTCTTTAAATAAACTTTCTGCCACTTTCTCTCTCTCTCATTATTGCCTATGATGTGAAAATTAGCTCTCTTGATGATGTTTTGTGAATCTCGTAAGCTTTCTTTATTTCTTTTCATTCTTCTTTCTCCCCCCACCCCACTGACTGGACATTTTTAAATGACATGTCTTCAAAATTGCAGATTTTATCTTCTGCTTAATCAAGTTTGCTGTTGACATTTTCTACTGCATTTTTAATTTCATTCACTGTATTCTTCAGGTCCAGAATTTCTTTTGGGGATAATAATGATTTCTATCTCTTAATGGAAGTTTTTTGTTTCTGTATTGTTTTTCTGATTTTATTGAGCTGTTTATCTGTGTATTCTTATGGTCTACTGAGCTTCCTTAAAACCATAATTCTGAATTATTTTTCAGGCAATTCATAAGTCTCCATTTCTTTGAGATTGGTTACTAGAATATTATTGTGTTTCTTGGTGGCATCCTGTTCTATCTATCTTTCTTTCTTTCTTTCTTTCTTTCTTTCTTTCTTTCTTTCTTTCTTTCCATCCATTCATCCATCTTGTTCTTAGAAGTTTTGCATTTGAAGAAGCAGTTATCTCCTCCAGTCTCTCTCACCCTGTCTTTGGATGAGAATACTTTCTCCTAACGGCCTGGCTAGGCATTCTGATACTCTCTCAGACCTTTTCTATCAATGTGTCTACTGTACACCTCTTGTTACCAATTGGAAGTAATTCTCAAGACTACATCTTCTCTTGATCTTGCAAGGCCAAGTGCTGAGAGCCTCCCTCTGTTTTCCCTAGGGTGGTGCCCTGTAATGCTCAAGTTTGTGTGCCTTCTCAAAATCCTGCAAATTGAGTTGGGTGGCTTCATAAGAGGCTTGTACTTGCTGTCTATGGGGGCATGCTTTGGGATCTTGGCTGTGGTGGGGCAGAGAGCACATGGAGTGCTTGTATGCCACGGGGGGAAAGGTTCTGCATGCAAGGGACCCCACATGACTGGTGAGAGCTTCCTGACGGGACTCTCTGCAGAGCAGTGAGGAGGCTTAGTGGCCTCTCTTCCCTGTTTCTAGTCTTTTCCAACTACCCAAGCTGTGCCAATCACTTCAGTATTCTAGGTGAGGTAGAAGGCAGTTCAGCCTTTTAGGTAACATCCTATAGGCCTAAGGGAGCTCACTCATTATGCTCTCACTTTCCCCATGGAAGAAATTGAAGGTTAGTAGTGAGGAGGCTCTCTTGGCAGTAAGCTGTTCCGCCTTGGGGTAGAGGTGACGTAGGTAAAGGGAAACCATTCTTCTTATGTTCTTCAATGTGCCTACTCTCAGACTATGTGATCCAGTGGTGTGCTGAAAGTCCTCTGAGACTTCCACAAATGTACTCCTGTTCGTGGATATTTGTCTAAATCAATGGTCTGCAGAGGCATGACAGTAGAAAGCTTCTATTCTGCCATCTTGTCGACAGCCCCTTCTTTTAATTTTGAAATATAGCTATTAGAAAATTTTAAATTACACATGGGTAGATCACATCATGTTTCCATTAGAGGGTGCTGGCCTACATCACCCAGCATTCTGCAATTGAAATATTCTATGGTTAACTCTCTTAGGGATCATTGTTAGAGGGTTAGAGTGAGGTAATCTAAGGAGCAAACTGGTGTTAATGTGCCATTCTCCTCAAAAATATGGGGACCTTATCAACTAGTTCAACCAATCCCATCTCATTTTTGCAACCAAGAAACTGAGACTCAGAAAGAATAACTGTGTGCCAAATATAACAATGCTAAGTCAAAAATGGACTCCATCTAGTCCTTTTAAGTGTTACTATTTTATCTCTAAGCATATCTTTTCCTATAGATCATAACATAACTCAAAAGAGTCAACCTTATCAGAATGGACACATAGAAAATGATGATGAAAGAGAAATTTAAGAAAAGGGAGTCATGGGTGGCACCTGTAGCTCAAAGGGTAGGGCGACAGCCCCATATGCCAGAGGTGGTGGGTTCAAACCCAGCCCCAGCCAAAAAAAAAAAAAAAAGAAAAGGGAGTCACTTCAAGTCCCACGACTGGCTGCCTAGTCTGCCTTCTCAGGTATAGCCCTAATTCTTTGCAAAGATTTACTGAAAATGTGGTTCAAAGAATTCTGTTGTTTTCTTCCCTTCAAAGGCACTTGTCATCATTTACAGATTAAAATTCAGAGCTTCTTAATCTTCTTTCATCATGTAATACAAAATGCAATTCTAAATGACAATGCAGTAATTACGTCTCTATGATTAACTGGACTGAGTGTCTAGACAACAGTTGACCTTAGGTTGCTACTGTTTGAGTCATAATTTGGAGGTTCCTTGATTTACGATAGGGTTTTAGCCCAATAAACCCATCATTAAGTAGAAAATAGAAAATATTAAGTCAGAAATGCATCCACACTTAACCTGCTGGACATCATAGCTTAGTCTAGCCCACCTTAAATGTGCTAAAAACACTTTGTGTTAACTTACAGTTGCAAAATTCCTCTATCACAAAGTCTATTTTATAATAAAATGCGGAGTGGCTCACGTAATTTTTTGAATACTAAATTGAAAACATATTGCTTTTGAACTAGGCATGGTGGCTCATGCCTGTAATGCGAGTACTCTGGGAGGCGGAGACCAGTGGATTGCTTGAGCTTAGAGATTCGAGACCGGCTGTGCAAGGTGAGGCCCTGTCTTTAAAAAAAAATAGCCAGTGCCTATAGTCCCAGCTACTCAGGAGGCTGAGGCAAGAGAGTCGCTTGAGCCCAAGAGTTGGAGGTTGCTGTGAGTTGTGATGTCACGGCACTCTACCAAGGGCAACAAAGTAAAACTCAGTTTCAAAAACAAACAAACAAACAAAAAACCATATTGCTTTTGTACCTTCATAAAGTCAAAATACTGTAAGTCAAACCATCTCACCATCTTAAGTCAAGGATTGTCTGTACCTAGCATTCCATTAAAAAAAGAAAACACTTGAGGCCGGGCATGGTGGCTTATGCCTGTAATCCTAGCACTCTGGGAAGCTGAGGCAGGTAGATTGCCTGAGCTCATGGGTTTGGGACCAGCCTGAGCAAGAGCAAGACCCTATCTCTAAAAATTGCCAGGAGTTGGGGCAGGTACCTATAGTCCTAGCTACTTGGGAGGCTGAGGCAAAAAAATCACTTGAGCCCAAGAGTTTGAGGTTGCTGTGAGCTATGATGCCATGGTACTCTACTGGTGGTGGCAAAGTGAGACTGTCTCAAAAGAAAAAAGAAAGAAAGAAAGAAAGAAAACCCTTAAAATTTCCCCCAAATTCTACTAATCTGCACTATCTCAGCTCTTTAGAACCAGATGCCAATCACCTTTGTGACTTCTTTTGTAAAGGAGATGGTATTTGATTCTGGCCTAGACTTGGTTACTAAGATTGGGACTCTCGCTACCAATCTTCTTTAAGAAGGTTAATGGAATTTCTTTTCTGTTTTCACTAGGGAGAAAAAAGGAAATAACTGCTATCTTTGTATTTTTATGATCAGGGCCACTTATAACTTATTAGCTAGATAATTTTGCTCCAGAGGGTGAGTTTGCCTTGTGACAGTGGGCACTGTATTGAGATATATCCTTGCACTGCTCCTATAAAGGAAAAATAGTCCATAGGGAGGTCTCTAATACAAAAGTCAGTTCTCCAATGTTGACAAAAAATAAATAATATAAGGAACAGGGCTATGACCACGACCAGAGAACTTGCTCAAAATGAGACATATCAAATTAACTACCCATCTACCTACTAAGGGATAACACACCCAAGAATAAAACTAAGGTTTACAACTTGAAATGTATATTACGTGTGCTTCTAGATGGGAGTTGTTTTTGGTTTTCCTTAATGAGTCAGTATGGAATGTATTCTTTTTCTTAAATATATCGATTTGAGAAGGGCTCAAGCCATTTACATCCCTTCAAAAACTAGACATTCAGAAAAAGATGCATCATGTCCCAGATTTCTTAGATTTTAAATATTGTGTCCCAAGAAGTTTACATGCCTCATCATAGTGGACATTTGTTGTTCCTAAAATTGAATTTCCTGGCCATGTGGTTGGTGTGGGCCCCAACTGTCTTAAGCCATAAGCATATGCTACTCTGTGTCGCAGTTTAGGCGTGGGCATTGGGCTGAATCCTAGCCTATTAGGTCAAGGGACCTTTATTCTAAGTCCCTGGTTTTAGTTGTCAGGGAATTAGACTTTCTCTTTTCCCTGCTGGATTAGAACCTGAAAAATACATATACCTAGAAGCATGCTCTTTTAAACTATGAATGCACAGTTAACTCCAAGCCCATGTTCAAAGATCTAACTAATATTCAAAGCATATAAAGCTGGCTGTAGCCTCTGCAGCAGGGTTTGCAAACTCAAAGGGCTTCAAGGGACCAGGCCAATGACACAAATGTGAAAAGCTGTTAGATGTGTACAGAGTAGTAGGAAAGAGACTGCTTGTCTTTTCTAAATGCATTATATTATAATTAAAACAAATTCAGCAATATGCCGGCCAGAGAAAACATTGACATCAGGTCTGCTGGGCATGGAAAATTCATTGGCATTATGTGGCCATAGTTTTCCACCAGGCTCTACAATGACCCCTGGGAGCTGGCTATTTCCCTGACTTTCAGGAATCCTGGTGAAGTACATCGGTCACAGCCCAGCCCCGTTGTTAATATGGCTGCAGCAGCTTCCCCTCTCTCCCTGTTCAGATTTGACTCAACATAAGACCAAGTTACTCAATCTACTGCAAACAGCATAAGTGGTACATAAAATATATCTTGGAATCAACAATATCTTCTCTTTCTAGCTGTTGTTTTATAAAAGCATAAGGCCATAACATTGGGGCCAACTACATTGCTATCAAGGGAATTTCTTTCACGGTGCTGTTTCTTAAAGGGCCAGGTGTTTAAGCACTTCTCACCCTATTGTGGTTTGACTGGCTAGAGCCCTGGATGTTCTTTTGTCTGATACAAACTACCCATCTGCCTCAGATCTTCATAAGTTAAGGTACCAGAAGCACAGGGATCAATTAAAATATTTTTAAGTAAAATGTGAACTGAAGAAAGTAACATTAGTCAGTTTATAAGGAAATGTGGCGACGTCTGATATTTATTTCATGAAATTGGAAAATGGTGAGTTTTTCAACATAGACTCGAGAGGCCTAACAACTCTTTCAAAAGGGAGATTATATTCCAAGGGAACTCTTCTGAGAAAATAGCAGCCACAAGTTCAGGGTACTAATTCAGTGAGAAACAAAGCAACCCCCTCTTCTTCTCTAATTAACTATCAATGTAGATAGCCCACTCCGAATGAAGTTTGCTGCTATAAGTAAAAGTGAAACTTTTCCTAATAGGTCAAGATGGAAGTCTCTTTGTGGTCTGTAGGTTTTTAAAAACCTATATATTGGCTTGGCGCCTGTGGCTCAAGCGGCTAAAGGCGCCAGCCACATACACCTAAGGTGGCGGGTTCGTATCCCCAGCCCGGGCCCATCAAACAACAATGATGGCTGCAACCAAAAAAAGGCCAGGTGCTGTGGCGGGCGCCTGTGGTCCCAGCTACTTGGGAGGCTGAGGCAGGAGACTCGCTTGAGCCCAGGAGTTGGAGGTTGCTGTGAGCGTGATGCCATGGCACTCTACCCAGGGGGATAGCTTGAGGCTCCGTCTCAAAAAAAAAAAAAAAAAAAACCTATATATTTACCAGAATTCTAATTACTATTGTCAGCCAGAGTTTGGAGAATTTCTAAGACACAGAATGAGCACAGAATTTGGCTCACCACCAAGAATTGTTTGTACTTAAAGCAACTTGGGATATAAACAAATGCAATGTATAAAGTTAGGGACACTCCTGGTGTTATCACTAACAGCTAATTATTCTGCCAAAATGACAGGTGGTTTTCCTTACTAAGACTTGGGAAAATTATAAGAGTTGCTCTGACACCAGGGGAGGCCTTCCTGGTAATGACCTACTACAGGGACAAGTGAGACAGCTCATTCAGGTCTGTGATTCTGTCCTGATGATAACAGATGGACTGAAGCCCCTCTTCCTGTCTCTGCCCATCCGAGGGTGCCCACCTGCAGACTGCTATCTCTTCTCGTCTGCCCATTGGATTTGTTTTCATGGGCGCTGCATGTCTTACGAAAAGAATACTAAGCTTTCTCAGAGAATTACTTCCTCAGATGTTATCTTTTATGTGCAGTAATAAAATTTCATTAATTGATTCAATGTATATCTATCAATTAGTCAATGCTTTAGAAGCTGGGGGTTGAGCTGTGAACAAAACACAGAAAAGGTAACTCTCACGTTCCCTTTTTAGGCAGTGGAGCACCGTGCTCAGGGGATATTGCTTATGAAGTGTAAACACTCTCCACAAGTGCTCACAAGACACAAAATAATAGGAAAGGGAACTTTATGTGATTGTACCAGTTCGATTCTAATTTAACCTAGTGAGGAACAACAATTCACTTTTTGTTTTGTTTTGTTTTTTGAGAGAGTCTCACTCTGTTGCCCTCAGTAGAGTGCCCTAGCATCATAGCTCACAGCACTATGATGATGCCCTTCACACTTTTGAGTTTAAGTGGTTTTCTTGCCTCAGCCTCCCTAGTAGCTGGGACTGTTAGGCACCTGCCATAATGCCTGACTGTTTTCAGAGGCAAGGTCTAGATCTGGCTCAGGTTGGTCTTGAACCTGTGAGCTCAGGCAATCCACCCAGAGTGCTGGGATTACAGGCGTGAGCCACTGTGCCCAACACTTCACTTTTTAAGAAGCATTACTTTTGTAAAACTCTTTTTAGGTGACATCTGTGCCAAATGAAGTACCTTTCACCTTCCTAGTAGACACAGGCTAATGAGCTTGACAGGTAAGTCAACGTGCTTGACGTTTTAGCATATGAGTCTGAATTTAATGAGTCAAGGGTCCTGGAATGCTATCTTCATGCTCTTCCAGGTGACGATGTGATGAAAGCAAAGCTTGGTTTAAATTCATGTCAGGATGAAAGGCCTGGCTTTTGCTAGGTTATGTTCTCAGAAAAAGTGCATGATTATCTATTCAAAAGCAGAAGGGCTTCCAGTGGTGGCAACCTCCCCACGGTCTGATGGCCACCCCATCTCCTAGGGACGGGCTGTTCCTTTTCAGAGTCAAGAGCTGGAGCAAGGTGCAGAGTGCTGGTAGACTTAGAGACTGAGGTGTTGGGAAATTTAATTAGCATGTGTAAAATGAAACAGGCTCTTGGCTTCCAGCCACTCCAGAAGTGTGAAGAATAATGATTGCTTTTTGAGCCATGGAGACTGGGAGCTCTTCAGGGCAGAGACCTCAAGTTCACTCTAAACTTCATTCCCAAGAATGAAGGAGTCTTGGGGAAGACGAGTACCTTAATTTTTTTGTTGTTTCTCTTTTCTTTTAATTTTTTTCCAAGTCTTTTACTGGTAAGCCTTTCACAGTTTCTGTTTAACAATTTTTTGCCTTTACCAAAAGAAAGCTTTCACTTGGTATTGCCATTTGCCAATCTTGTCTGATGATGAAGAAAACTAGTATGTTGGCTCTGTAGTAGAAATGCTATCTTTTGAACCAAATGCCACATTGGATAAGAGACGCTTCCATGAAATCCTACTCAACCCATTCAGCAAGCACAGAGAAAGTCTGGGAGTGAACTTGAGGCCCCGGCCCTATAAGAGCTCCCAGTCTCAGGCAGGGGCAGGGATTGTGGAATCCACTACACACCCAAAGATAGACTGAAATCATAGCAAATACTGTGACAGATTAATCCTAGCTGGTAGACTTAGAGTAGGTTTTTCCTAGGAGGGATATCGGCTGTACTTGGAAAGACCATCAGGGCTTTTAGAAATGAATGGTGGGAAGAGCCTTTGCAGCAGAAGAAAGCAAACAAAGGTATTGTTTTGATGAACAAAGGTATCAAAGTGTGTCTGGGGAAAGTGGGAAGAAATGTTATTAAAGTACATGGACGCTGGTGTGGGAAAGACTGATGTTTTGGAGAAGGCAATACTCTCAGATTAAGTGCTGGGAGTTTATTGAGAAGGTACACAGGTGGGGGTGGGGAACCAAAGATAGCTGTTGAACCAAGCTGGGCCAGCATCTGGGTCGAGCCTCACAGAAATAACTGGCAAAAGGATGAACTGAAGAAAGGAGACACAGGTGGGGTAAAAGATGAGCAAGCCAGGACTCAGCAGCGGCAGAGTAAAAGCAATGCCGTGGGAAGAGAGGGGTCGGTGTGAGACACTGCAGAGACGGAGCACCAGCATCGGGGCACTCGGGTGATTGTAAGTTTCAAGCCAGGAGAGGAAATAGGATGGTAAGATGGAAATGAAGGAGAGGAATGATGGGAAATAAAAGGGAACAGAGTTACAACCAATAAGGAGAGCTACAGACGGGCCAGCACACCCAACAAAGAAAGAAATAAGTGAAGAATTATTTGTTTTAGACTACATGCTACCTACTTCAAAAGAAAACACTTTAAATGCCTGAAGTTGGTGGCTAGAGGCTAGAGGCAGAAGTCCCATGGGTCCTGGATAATCCTGACTCTAGTTTGGGAGAAAATTTAGCCAAAGGAAACATTGGGAAATCTATAGCTAGCCAATGGCTTTGACATTTTCCACCTTTCCACGCCAGGGCACATGGGTCCTCACCATTCTTTATTTATTTTTTTGAGACAGAGTTTCACTCTTGTTGTCCTGGGTAGAATGCTATGGTGCCACAGCTCACAGCAACCTCAAGTTCTTGGGCTTAAGTGATCCTCCTGCCTTAGCCTCCTGAGTAGCTGGGACTACAGGTGCCTGCCACGACACCTGACTAGTTTTTAGTAGAGACAAGGTCTTCCTCTGGCTGAGGCTGGTCTTGAACTCCTGAGTTCAAGCAATCCACCTGCCTTGGCCTCCCAGAGTGCCAGGATTACAGGCATGAGCCTCCATGCCTGGACCTTCACCATTCTTTCTAATAACCACACTCATTATAGTATATGGATGTACCACAATTTATCAATCCAGGAGTCATCAAGAACAGGCAGGAAAAAGCTGATGTTTCACATCACCCTGTACCTCATTTGATTCCTTATACTTTATTTATTTTTTTAACTCAAACTGCAGGAGGAGACATAGGGAAACAGAAAGCAGCTGTCCACCCTGGCATGGACCTCTACTGCTCTTTCTTTCATTGCCCTCCTGGGAGGCACGTGCTCTTCCAAACAGCCACACTATTTGCCCTAAGTACATAAATTGGGAATTACTCTTTGATATTTATTTGGCACTTAAATAGATTCATAAGCACGAGGGCCACCTTGACCTAGCCCATGCGAAGGAGCCCCTAGGGTGGAGCCAGGGCCAAGGCACGTTGCCCACAGTTACAGTAACTGTAAAAACAATGATGCTTCGTGGACACATATAGAATAACTCAGTTATGAGCATCGCTAATGCCGAGGTCCCACATACCTCAAACTCCAGATAGTGGTCTTTCAGCTTGTACTCGTCTACATCCTTAGCTTTCACCTTCTTGTCGGGGGGGTACGAGCGATGCTCGGCCAGCTCGGTGGTGATCTGCTTCAGCTTGCTTTCATGAGACTTCAGCTGCTCCTCCTGCAGGAAATCATGGAGCCATTCAGTGTCCAAAAAATTATCAACAATAAAAGCACAGTGCATTTTCAAAATCCCTACATCGAATGATTTTAATTCATTACAACAGTTCCCTGGGGCTGCCACTGCTTCCCAGCGTTCTCATGCCAGGGTTTGGATATTTCCCATGGTTCTTCCCAGGGCTGGCCTCCCTCACTGGGTCACAAACCACATGGATTCCGAGCTCTTTATCATGTGTAATTGCCACTGTGTTGGGACCAGGCTACTTATGAAATACCTTGAGAGGCAAGTCACCAGCTGAGCAGTTAAGCACTTATCCTGCCAGCCACATACATCCTTTGGCTCCTGTTTCATGTCCACTCAGCAATGCTGCCAGTTTCCCCATCACAAAGAATGAACTGTGTATCTGCACACTTTTCCCTTACTGAGACAAGCAGTGCTATCAAGAAATGATTCTTCTCTGAAACCAGTCAGATGATATCGCAAAAAATATAGCTATCTCTGCCTTTTTCCCTCTCCAAAGCAGCGATTCTTAGTTCCTTCAACCCTATTGCTCCATAGTATTCACTACTGCCTTAATAGCAGTTTTTTTTGTTGTTGTTGTTGTTTTGAAACAAAGTCTTATTCTGTTGCTCCAGGCTGGAGAGCTGTGCTGTCATAGCTTACAGCAACCTCAAACTCTTGGGCTTAAGAGATCCTCTTGCCTTAGCCTCCAGAGTAGCTGGGACTATAGGCATGTGCCACCACACTATGCTAGTATTTCTATTTTTAGTAGAGATGGGGTGTCTCTCTTGCTCAGGCTGGTCTTGAACTCCTGAGCTCAACAATCCACCTGCCTCAACCTCCCAGACTGCTAGGATTACAGGCGTGAGCCACCGTGCTTGGCCAATCGTATTCTTACAGGCATCATCCACCAATACGGTTGGTCTTTAGTCAAAGGCTATTCTAGGGGAACCACTTATATCATCTCAGCAATAAGCTACCTAAAAAGATATGCTACTGAACTTTATGGCAGCATTTAAAAAAATATTCTTGAATCAAAGACACTGAAATTCTCTTCCATTCCTGAAATTGCATGATTGCTTATTGTTCCACTTTCACACACAAATTAAATTCTTAAGTGTTAATTTCACATATACAACAGTATAAAGGACAAAGGTAAAGGAAAAAGAACAAATTAGGTCAGGTAATGAAGATATTTTGTATAACACCAACATAATTTCAAAATATAAGTTTTATAGTAGAATGAGGGGAATAATTAAAAAGACTACCAGACAATGAATAAGCCTGGACACTAAATCAAGATTATATAAATAACACCATTGTAAATTCCAAAAAAGATATCCTGAAATTATCAGTCACATGTAATATTTAAGAACTTTTGTAATAATGCAAAAGTGACCTCTTAAAAGTCAAACAAGGGGGAAAAAGTTCCAAGTCTAAAACCACCAAAACAGAAGAAAAGAACGAAAAATAAAAGGCAGAATAAAGAAAACAATAAAAAATAAAATAGCAGAATATACCACTGGAAAAATGTGGAGAGAACTAAAGACGACAAGGTTAATTTTTAAATCTATAAGAAAACACTCAAAGAAGGATGGGAGTAAAAACAAACAGTCTGGGGGCAAAAACAAACCAATTTTGAGATTTAAGGAAGGAGTCTATACCTCCAAACCTATCATTTATTTGTATCCTGTTAAATCTGAAAGGTGATGAAAAATGCTTCCGGTGACTTTTATTTACAACTTCTCATGCATCTGTTACATAGTATTTTCCCAAAGGAGACTATGATTATGTTATAGGTTGAATGTGCCTCCCCCCATCCCCCAATTCCTATGTTGAAGCCCTAACCACCAGTGCCAGTGTCGCTGCTTGGGAGCAGGGCCACTAAAGAGTTATTATAAGTAGGGTTAAACAAGGTCACAAGGGTGGGGCTCTGATCTGGAAGGGTCAGCATCCTTATAGGAAGACACACCAGTGATCGCGATCTCCCTGTGTGCATGCACCAAGGAAAGGCCATGTGAAGACACAGCAAGAAGGTGGCCATCTGGATCCCAAGCGGAGAGCCTTCACCAGACACCAACTCTGCTGACACCTTAATCTTTGACCTGTAGCCTCTAGAATGGGTGAGAAAATAAAAGCCCGCTGTTTCAGTTACTCATTTCATGGTATTTTCTTATGGCAGCTTGAGCTAAGATAGCCTATATTGATAGTTTTTATTTCTTTCAAAGTTGTTTCACTTTGTGTATGTAATGTGTAAATTAGTTAACAGAATTTTAAGTTATTTCACTTTGTGTATATAACATGGAAATTACTTAATAGAATTTTAAGTTGTTTCACTTTGTGTATGTAACATGTAAATTACTTAATAGAATTTTTTTTTTTTTTTTTTTTGAGACAGAGCCTCAAGCTGTCCCCCTGGGTAGAGTGCCGTGGCATTAAAGCTCACAGCAACCTCCAACTTCTGGGCTCAAGCGAGTCTCTTGCCTCTGCCTCCCAAGTAGCTGGGACCACAGGCGCCCGCCACAACGCCCGGCTATTTTTTGGTTGCAGCCGTCATTGTTGTTTGGCGGGTCCGGGCTGGGGATTCGAACCCGCCACCTTAGGTGTATGTGGCTGGCGCCTTAGCCGGTTGAGCTATAGGCGCCGAGCCTACTTAATAGAATTTTAAGTTGTTTCACTTTGTGTATGTAACATGTAAATTACTTAATAGATTTTTTTTGACAAAAGATGTTTGGTGACTACATCCTTTCGAAAAATAAAAACATGATGTATTTTTCTTCCTTTTTAAATAAAATGTTTCATATATACAAAAAGTCATAATGAATGACATCTAAAAAACACCCAGTATTTAATACCCAGTTTAAGAAAATAAAATGTTATAAATAATTTGACTCTGCATGTACATACTTATTCTTTTCCAGTGCCATACATATACGAGGGTATGTAACCATAAAAATACAGAAGTATGTCTTTATTTTTACACTTTGTATAAAAACTACTTTAAGGCTTCCTTATGTAACTTGTTTTTTTCCCATTCAGTATGTTTTTAAGATTTATACACATGTATGATCTAATTTCTGCCTTTTACCCATTGAATGTAGGATAATCTAAAATTTTGTTGAAGAGTACTTAGGTTGCTTACAGGCTTTTTATTTTTGTACTTTTTAAAATTACAAATGAAGTTTTGACTTTTTTTTTTTTTTAAGAGACAAAGAATCTCACTCTTGTCATCCATCCTGGAGTGCAATGATGTGATCATAGCTCACTGTAACCTTGAACTCCTGGGCTTATGTGATCTTCTCACCTCTGTCTCTCAAATAGCTGGGACTACAGGTGCAAGTCACTACATACCTTGCTAATTTTAAATTTTTTGTAGAGACGGGTCTCCCTCTAGGTTGCTCAGGCTGGTCTCAAACTCCTGCCTTCAAGTGATCCTCCTACCTTGGCCTTGCAAAGTACTAATATTACAGGTATGAGCCACTGCACGTGGCATGCAATTCTTTAAATTTGCTGAACTGTGCTTTCTGGTGTGGCCTCTTTATAAATACAGCAAAAAATGTACTTCTTGGGTTTATAAGGGTCATGTTTTAAAGTATCTGTTTAGAGGGTGTGACTGTTTATTTTATGTGCCAACTTAACTGAGTCATGGGGTACCCAGATTAAACATCATTTCTGGGTGTGTCATTGAGGATGTTTCCATATGAGGATAGCATTTAAACCAGTGGAATCAGTAGATGGCCCTCCCCAGTGCGAGTAGCCATCATTCAGTCCATTGAGGGCCTGAATAGAATAAGAGGTACGGGAAGGGAGAATTTGTAATGGACATAATGAAGAAAGACAAAGTAGGAATCCCATTTTTTTTTTCTCTCTTTGGTCTTTGCTCTTACAATTTTGTAGGAATGAATACATATGATTTTTATGAGACAATACAAGTAAAAGGCATTTCAGAAAGGACAGAGAAATACCTTATTTGGCAAAGTTTAAAGAAAGGGCAAAAACATAGGAAATGGCATAAGCTTAACAAAATTGTTTAAAGTTAGGAAGTGACAATTTAAAAAGTATCATTATGATATTAGATGCAAGAAAAACAGTTTTGGCTGTATGTCAACAGGTTTACAATAGATAAGTCTTTTAATAATATATGCAATAAAATTGTAATAAAATTTATTTAAAAGACAAGTTTCAGATGTCATTTAATACTGACATTTTTCAGATAAAGAGCTAATACCCAAAATATTAAAGGACCTCAAACAACTTAATCACAAGAAAGCAAATTAATCAATTAAAAAATGGGCAATAGATCTTGCTATGATTTGAATGTGTCCCCTCCAAAATTCATGTTGAAACGTAATGCCCATTGTGTTAGTATTAAGAGGTGGTACCTTTTGGGAAGTGACTGTGTTATTGTCTTATGCAAGGGCTGAAGGGAACTAGCTTAGACCCCTTTTTGCCCTTGTATTTTTCCAAATGAGGATACAACATTTGTCCCCTTGGGAAGATGTAGCAACAAGGTGCCATCTTGGAAGCAGAGACCAGGCTTTCAGCAGACATCAAACCTACTGGTACCTTGAACTTGAACTTTCAGCCTCCAGAATAGGGAGAAATAAA
The DNA here is from genome assembly GCF_000181295.1 of Otolemur garnettii. Taxonomy (NCBI): domain Eukaryota; kingdom Metazoa; phylum Chordata; class Mammalia; order Primates; family Galagidae; genus Otolemur; species Otolemur garnettii. The sequence continues at coordinate 9,707,697 of NW_003852469.1, read as the reverse complement.
TTTGTTGTCTGTAAATTACCCAGTCTTGGGCATTTTGTTATAGCAGCACAAATGGACTGAGACAGACTTCAGCAGACATTTCTCAAAAGAAGGCATACAGATGCATGGCCAACAGATACATGAAAAAATGCTCAATGTCAGGCAGTGCCTGTGGCCTGTGGCTCAGTGGGTAGGGTGCCAGCCCTATATACTGAGGGTGGCGGGTTCAAACCTGGCCCTGGCCAAACTGCAACAAAAAACAGCCAGGCGTTGTGGCAGGCGCCTGTAGTCCCAGCTACTCAGGAGGCTGAGACAAGAGAATCACCTAAGCCCAGGAGTTGGAGGTTGCTGTGAGCTATGATGCTACAGCACTCTACCAAGGGCAATAAAGTGAGAACCTGTCTCAAAAAAAAAAAAAAAAGAAAGAAAAATGTTCAACATCAGAGGATACACAAATTAAAACCCTAATGGAATATCATCTCATCCCTACTAAATTGTTGTTATCAAAAAGATGAAAGGTAACAAGTGTTGGTAAGGATGTGTCTCATGTTGGTGGGAATGTAAATTAGTACAGCCATTGGAGAAAAGTGTATAAGGCTCTTCAAAAACTAAAAATAGAATTGCCATATGATGTAGAATTCCCATTTCTGAGTATCCAGGCAAAGAAAATGAAATCAGGATCTTACTGCATCACCATTAACAACAGCCAAGATGAGGAAGGAACCTAAGTGTCCATGAAGAAATGAATGGGTAAAGTAAATATGGTCTATTTACAACAGAGTATTATTCAGCCTAAAAAAAGAAGGAAATTCTGTCATTTGCAACGACTTGGATGAACAAGCCAGGCCTGGAAGGACAAATACTGGGTGATTTCACTTATGTGTGGGATCTAAAACAGTAGCAGTCATAGAAGCAGGTAGGAGAATGACGGAGGTGAGCAGGCAAAATATTGGGGAGATGTTGGGAGAAGGACACACAATTTAAGTCAGACCGGAAAAATAAGTTGAAGAGTTTTATTGAGTATCGTGGTAACTATACATAATTGTAATGTACCATATCTTTCAAAACTGCTAAAAGAGATTTTGAATGTTCTTTCCATAAAAAAATGGTAAGTATATGAGGTGATGGATATGGCAATTAGCTTTATTTAATCACACCACAGTTATACATGTGTCAAAACATTGCATTGCATGCCATAAAAATACGTAATTATTATGTGTCAATTAAATTTTTTAAAAATTTATTTTTTCCCTACGTATATAGAACTTTGAGGGAAATGTCCTATTTTCCTTTAAAATAGCAAGCTCTAATCTCATAAGAAAGTACTGCTTAAGTGATGAGGCTTTGGGAACAGGCAACTAGGCTGCTCAAGCCCTTGCTGTGTCTCGCGGTCCTCAGCAGTGGGTCAAGGGCTGAGCCACAGCTGGAGCCTTCCTGTCCTGATACACACCCTGGACCAAGGTCCAGAAGCCAGCTCTTTATCCCTTAATACCAAGCATAAGACTGATTTATCACAGAGAGCAGGATGAAAGATAGCTGTGAAAACAAAAGGAAATGGTGACAGAGAAATGCAGAAGAGAGGGAAAGGAGGAAAAAGGGGTCTTGAGAGCACCAGGGGGAGGAGAAAACAGTTGTCCAGCCACGGACCCTCACTGAGCCCCCTGCCTGCCAGGCACTCACTATCCTGGTGCTGGGAGAAATGGAACAGCCACAGTCCTACCTCCCTTCCATTTTGTCCTTTTCTCTTAAATCTTCCAGTGTCTGGTACAGGACTGAGTAGGGAAGATGGTCTGTTGCACAGTTTTGGGCTTACAGATGTTACCTGCCTAACATTAACAAATACCTTAAGCTCTCAGAAGCTGAGAGCCAGCATCATGTCTTACCTACTTTTTAGAATGCTCACAATAACTAATATATTACCTGATCTATGTATATATGAGGCTGCGTGTGTGTATATCTATCTATCCCCTAGTAAATGAGAGCTGAACACATGGATTTCTTTTTTTAAGTGAAGGTAAAGAGGGGGAGTCTCAGATTCTTTCCTCTGTTCTGTCTTAAAGAAGAAAGATTTAAAGTAATGACATTTCCAGGAGTTGGCAAAGCCACTTACAAGTCAATCTACTAAAAACTGGAGCTGTACCAAACTCAAGTGGTATCGAATTTCGAATAAAGAACATCTGCCCTTGAGTTAGTTAGAAGGGGGCTGTTGCTGAAAGCACCATCCAAGACATTTTTCCCCATCATTTCATGTTTAAGTTAGCTTCAGACCATTAACACAGTGTTTAATGAGCTTAGGCACAATACCACATCATTTATTATTTTATCAAGCACTTCATGTATGTTAAACACTGTTTCTGTAAGAAACACATAAGAAATCTATTCTGGAAAAGTGTGGACACCATTTAAGGCCATGCCAAGGAGTCTGAACTGCATCTGGATTGGAAAAAATGAGCCAGTTAAGGGTAAGTGACATAATTAGAATCCTATGTCAGCCACGACTGTGAAGGACAGCTTGGTCAAGATTAGAGGGAGAGAAATCTTGAGGGTTTACAGAGATAACGCGGGTCAGAGTTTTCCCAAGTGTGGTGTGTGTGTATCCCATGCAGGATGATCCACTGCGGAAAATTTTTCAAGTCAGTAGTGAGCTATAATTCACCTACTTTATAAAAACCCTTGCGTCCTCTATCTGTGCTGAACTTCTTTATGAGTTCTAAAAGATTTTTAATGAATTCCTAAGGCACTGGGGAAAATTTTAAACTTAAAAATAAATCTGAGCACTCTAAAATGTTAGTTTACTAATATTTACTACTGGGGTTGACAGTAAGACATGATACTGGAACATACCTGCTCAAATATTTTATATTGATAATGTGAATGATCAAAAAAGTTATGAGAGCAGAGATCCAGGTAAAAGATGACAAAATCTGAAGAAGTGTGGCTAGAGTACGAAGGATATTTAAGGGATCAAAGTAACAGGCCTTTGGGCTAGATAAGGATGGACTGGGCAGGTAGGATGCGATGTAATGCTTTTGGACAAGGAAAGAGGCAATTTCAATGACTTCCTCCCCTAAGTCCCACAGCCCCTCATGTCTACCTCCGTCTGTCCCTTAGCACCACCACCTCATGGTCAAGTCACAGGATAAAATGAGGAGCAGGGGGTTACGTCAGTGTGAGAAGCACACACAGGACACTTCCCTGTGTTTCTGACAGTGTCCATCAGAAGGCTGGACCCAAACAACGTTCAGTGATTATCCATTGATTCCAACTTTTGTAAAGAGAATGGCTGGAATCCAAGGAAGGAAACAGGCCTAGATATGAGGAGATGGTGACTTTCCAGGGTACAAGTCTCCAGAGAAAGAAGGATAGACTTAAGGGAGGTAGAGATTATTGCAGCGTGTCTAAGTGTGCCCGCACCACCCTATGGCCAGGTACTGGGTCTGTACTAGAAACATTCATAGTCTTGGGGCCCTACCTGGACCTGAACAACCCGAAGGGGCAGAGATGTGGGCATTTTATACAAGTCCCCAGAGAATTCTTGAGCACATCCAGTTTTGAAAGTGACTGCTTGGTGGGTAGAAAGGGAGGTCCTGCCCAGATCCTGAGAGGGCTGACCATAAGACTCTGTTGGGGGAGCCACACCAGAGGGGGAAACAAAACATGAATTTTCCAGTAAAAATTCCCACAGCCAACAGCAGTAGAAAAATATATTCTGGCAACACTGCCATGAAAAACAAAGAAGGTGATTCCTCCCACACAGCAGGGTTGTTCAGAAAGAACCATGGTGCCCTGGCAATAATCAATTTTAATAATTAAGGCTAATGCGTTTTACATAGAAGAATAAATTAAGGAAAGGCCCACAAACGACAGGGTGATGAACAATGCGTCTTACAAAGTAACAAACAACCTTTTAATTAAACGTTTAATGTTTTCCTAACACTTTATCATTTTTTTCCAGCTGGGCACTCACATTGTTATACATGAATTTTGTAAATTGAAATTATCCCAGAGGTCCTGGCATTTAGGGGAGCTGGAGCCAGGTTGCAGGCTATGAAGAACGGGAAGACGGCCAGTCTCACAGATTAAGGACCACTGGGCTTAGACAATGGTTCTCAGTGGGTGTGGGATAGATTTTGCTTTCAGCAGACATTTGGCAATGTCTGGAGACATTCTTGGTTGTTACAAATGGGGTGATGCTATTGGCTTCTACTAAGTAGAGGCTGAGCGTGCTGCAAAGGATCCTACAATTCACAGGATATCCACTTGCAACAAAGCATTATGTAGACCAAAATGTCAATGGTGCCAAGGTTAAATATGCCCTTAACCTTGCTATGGTTACTGCTGCTGGGGATACATATTCCAGGGTTTTCTGGGGGTGCACTATGACTCCAGTGCAGATATCCCCCCCAAAGCCTTTATCTGAAGTCAAGGATACAGCAAACACCTGACTCTTCTCTCCATCTTTATAGCCTATTCTCTCTCACATGTTTAACTTTACATGTTTGTTTCTCAAGGGTACAAATCTTTTGAAGAAATAAACATCATGACCTGGGCAAAGAAATAATACACAGTTGGTGATAGAAAAGCCCTTAAAGAGATTGTATTTTATTTTTATTTATTTATTTACAGTCTCACTCTACTCATGGTAGAGTGCTATAGCATCATAGCTCAAAACAATCACAAACTCTTGGGCTCAAGCTATTGATCATCTTGCTTCAGCCTCTGGAGTAGCTGGGACTACAGGTACCTGCCACAACACTCAGCTATGTTTTTCAGAGATGGGGTCTTGCTCTTGCTCAGGCTGGTCTTGAATTCCTGAACTCAGGCAATCCACCCACCTTGTCCTCCCAGAGTGTCGGGCTTACAGCCACCACACCCAGCCTTTAAAGACATTTCAGAACCATCTTCTCATTTTCTGGACAGGAAACTGAGGCCTACAAAGAGTCAGTGTTTGTAACTGAAAGGGGAAATCATCTTAGTCCTTTCCAAGGTGGTTAAATTCTTGACATAGCATGGTCATCTTGTTTTAGGGAACAGTGGAGGATGCTTCTTTTTGGTTGTTTTCTTGTCTAAAATCTTTAATCTATCGGTTTGATCATACTAAATATACAGTTTTTCCATCTCTGTGGATTTTATGTCCCAAACAAAGAAAAATATAAAAAAAAATGCATTCTATTTTTAGTTCCCAGATAAGATTCTTATCTGCCTTGATAAAGGTGCTTGCTTGCCTATTCTGGTAAAAACACACAAACATGGACGAGCAACTACTTTAAATACATCTGTAAATGATAAAAAACAGTGTTTAAACTTCTCTGGGAAATAGATTTCTTGGGTAAGACTTAAAAGACTTAAAATTTCTATACTCAATCCGACTTCGAAGTGATTTCATAGCTAAACTAGTCATAATGCTTAATTTTAAGAGGAAAAAAAATACAGAAAATCTCCACTATATTGTTATTGATAAATGACAGTTACTATCAGTTGTCACTAAATCGAATTGATATAGCAAATATATAAAGAAAACTTCTAAAAAACCCCACACAAACAGATAAACCCATTCATTTTCACGTGTATGTGTCTTATTAGTGTATTGGCCATACATAAATAGGAAAGCAGGACACTTTTCAAAGCAGAAAGCAAACAGAACTGCAGATTCCACAGTGAGGGAAGAAAAGTCATCATGTTGCTTTAAGCTATGTAACTCTTCTGAGAACGACATACTTATTAACGTCCATCTTTAGTTCAACTCACCTTCTCCCTTGGATCTTTTATAGAAGTGAATGTGAGACATTATGTATCGAAAAATAGCAAGTGGGAAGTCTAGTAAAATTAATAAAACACAACTCTTTTTTTTCTTCTTTTTAAGAGATGAGGTTTCCTTTTGTCGCCCAGGCTGGAGTACAGTAGCATGATCATAGCTCACTGCAGCTTTGAACTCCTGGGCTCTAGTGATCCTCCTGCCTCCGCCTCCCAAAGTAGTGGAATTACAGGTACACACCACCATGCCTGGCTCAAAACTCAATTTTTGAAGTTATTTTTTGCTTTTAGTTTGATTTTTCTTCCCCTCCCCTTACCTTGTACAATGAGGTTTGCCATTATGGGATATACGCTCTTTACTGTTTATGTGATATATTGTGTGTGTTAAATCCCCAAATTTAATACGGGGAAATGCATTTGCTTAAATAGTTTATATTTGAGCTGGGGAGGTGGAGAAGTCAGCCAGTGTACTTTCTGGCCACCAATAAAAGCTTTCCCTTTCTCTGAAAGTCTCAGAGTATTTATTGTCCTTAAAAATTAAAATGCCATGCTGTCCTCTAAGCTGATCTGGCTTGGCCCTTTCTACTCTTAACAGCATGCTTGATAATGTATTAACTGCATAGGGATAGTAATGTGTACACAGTAAGCATCCAGTAATAATTGCGTGTTAATAATAATTGTGAATTAAAAAACAAAACAGAACAAAAAAAATCTTTCCTGAAACACATCTCCTCTTTTCTTCCTACTAGTCTTTTTGTGTTTTACAACTTAGTACCTTCCATTCCCTTATCAAGGAAGATCAACCTAATTCCTGTTCTCTCTGATAATCATGATATCAGAGATAGCAGTTTCATTCCATTGGAACTACTCTTGCCAGGATTATCCAGTGACCTTTCAGCCACTTAATCTGACAGGTACTTCTTGTCTTACTTTCATCTAGCTTTGCCCCCTTTACTTGGCATGCAGTTCTCCCTTTTTGGTGATTTATTTCAAATTTTGCTTTTGCTTCTCACGTGTCTTAGTCTGTTTCTGGGCCCTACTTACTGCAACATTTGGAGTAAGAAAAAAGAAAAGGCTTCAGAAAGGACTAGGAAAAGAAGCAATGGGGGAAAACCAGGAGACGGTACAGTGAGGCACACCACAGAACCCAGCTGCCCCAGCTGCAGTGACAGCCCTCCTCCCTCCACGTCAGCAAACAGCTAGAACCATCCATCCCACACTCTCAAGATCTCTGCGGTATTTTCATCCTATCCATTTCTTCTACAACTAAGTTAATTCTCCTCTGGGTTGCTGAAACTTCTTTTAAAATAGGCCTTTCTGCTTTTAGTACCAACTTCTACCCGTTTCCCTAATACTACAGTGAGAAAAATTTTTACAGCATCAATCTGATCACATTATTCTCCTGCTACAAATAATTATCTGGAGGATGCTGGGAACCACGGAAGCACCCCAAATCCTCCACATGCCAAATGAGGCCTTTTGTAACTCAGCCTCTGCTCCCCTCTGGAGAGGTGCATTTTCTGCTGCTTCTCAGCACGCTGAGGTCACAGGCAGTGTGGGTCCTGCACCTGGTGCTCTCTCCCCAGGCCTCTGTTCCTTTGCTGAATCATTCCCTTACCTCATCCTACACCTCACCTCTTTGCTTCTTGCCCTTCAAGCTTCCTGCTAGATATCACATCTGCTCCTTCACCTCCAACGCCAGGCAAGGTCCCTTCCTGTGCCCCTACAGTGCTCTGGATTCATCCTTCTGGGTTTCATTTGTCTTTTAGCCCCAGGGCCTAAAACAGTCCGTGATGTGCAGCAAGCACATGACACACATTTATTAAATAAATGCACAACAATCATGATATTAGAGGTGTGTGTGGGAGCTACTTAATACCTATACTTGGTGCATCATAGTCCAGATAAAACTACTTCTGTTATTGCAGCAATAAGAGATTCACAAAGATATCAAAGTAACCTCTCTAGTATGCGTATAAGACATTTTGTTAACCTCCTCATGTGCTGATGGGCACTCAGGCTGTTCCCACATTGTAGGGAGGAGGGGATGGGTAAATTCACACCTAAGAGGTACGGTACAGTGTTTCCTGCCTGGGTGATGGACACACTTCGCTTTGACTCAGATAACACAAAAGCAATTTATGTAATCAAAGTTTTTGTACCCCTGTAATATTCTGAAATAAAATTTTAAAGTGGATAATTCAATGTTTTTTAATATGTTCACAGAATTACTGTGTGTATTGATGCTATAACAAAAAAAGAAATTGATCTAATAAAACAAAAACAAAACAGCTTCCAAAAGCTTTAACTAGTCAATGGCAATGGGGAAATTGCTGGGGCACCAGACAAAATCAGCAAATATGGCTTATAGGGAATGTCCTTAGAATAGCTTTTTTTTTTTCTTTTTTGGAGATGGAGTCTCACTCTATGCTATGGCATCATAGCTCACAGCAACCTCAAACTCCGGGGCTCAGGTGATCTATCCTCTTGCCTCAACCTCTCAAATAGCTGGGACTACAGGCACATGCCACCACACCTGGCTAGTTTTTCTATTTTTAGTAGAGACAGAGTCTTGCTCTTGCTCAGGGTGGCCTTGAACTTCTGAGGTCAAGCAATCCACCCACCTTAGCCTCCCAGAGTACTAAGATTATAGGCGTGAGCCACCACAGTTGGCCCACAGAACAGTTTCAAGTGGAGAGGGGCAAGATAAAGTATTTTTTTTAGCAAGATTAAACTGCTAACCGAAGAATGTTTGTGTAAATACATCTGACATAGAGTTCACGTGCACTTTACCTTGATTAGCTTAGAAAACTCAAATGTCCCATTCAGCTCTGCCCTGCGGGGATGGGAAGGCCCTCCCCACTGTACTGTGTGGATCCCCCAAAATATTTTTATATTCCTCATATAAGTGCTCAATAAAATAAATCAACAAATGAATGAATGAATGAAAAGCTTGCTACCAAGTCAGGCTATCACCCTAACATTCACCAGTCATTTAAAAATGAGGCGCTCTTAGTAAAGAAAAAGATAGGAAAAAAAAAAAAAGAAAGAAAAGGAACCTGGCAATTATGATGAATTAATTAGTAAACTAATCAATTTTAGAAACAAAATTAAAGACTGTGTCATACCTACCATGACTCAATTGTGTCAATTTCTTCTATGGTGTGTGAAATCCAACACATGGCATTTCTGTCCCGTTTGAACAATATGCCCCTGACAGGGCCAGGTTCTCTCATCTACCCTCCAAATACAGAGTACTATTCAAATACAAATACCAGTAAGAATGTCTTATGAAGTACACAAGGGTACTTCTAGGGTCAAAGCACCGTCCAAATGACTTACCTGAGACAATTTTGTTGTAGTGGCAGGCAAAAGTGGACGGCTAAACTTCTTCTGAGAGCCAATGGCTGCTGGAAATGGTGGTGCAGAAAATACGGCTGCAACACAGTTAATTTTGTTTATCCACCCTTGCATTTCCTCTGGGCTCCTATGAGAAACAGACATATTGATATTAGGATATTTCTAGATCTAAGTGTATCATATTATACTCATATCTCATGACTGATTTAAAATGGCCCATGAAAATAATTCCTTCTTCTTGGCATATTTAATCCTTGGCAAAACTTCACTGGAGACTAACGTTTTGAACAATGACTAATAACAAGGCTGTGGAGACTATTATCACCACTGCATAAGATTATGATTATCCTTCTAGGATATAGACGGGAAAAAGGAGAAACCATTTGACAATAAATATTTGTTTATTAAACCCTGACTTACTGTTTAGTACAAGGCTAGGCCAAAAATTAATTATAAAATTAACTCATCTCTTTTAATCATTCCATTTGATTTTAGAATTCAACAGAAGCATATATTGATAAGAGTAAATATAAAAGAATATATCCACTTTGGCAAACAGTTCGACAGTGTCTTCAAAAGTGAACTATGAAGTTATCATACAATGCAGCAATTCTACTCCTAAGTAGGGATCTAAGAGAAATACAGTCATGGAACTACATGAAATTTGTATGTCAATGTTCATAGCACCATTATTCCTAAGAGTCAAAAATGGGAAACGATCTGAATGTCCATCCATCAAGTAGCAAAGGGATGAACAAAATGTGGCCAATCCACACAACCCCAACAGTCAGGAATAACGGGGAGAAGCACTGACGTGTGCTCAACTTGGGTGGTCCTCCAAAGCCTTGTGCTAAGCAAAATAAGCCAGACACAAAAGATCACATAACACATGAGTCTGCGTGGATGAACTGTCCAGAAAAGGTGATTCCATGGAGACAGAATGGAGATTAGTGTGTGGGGCTGAGCCTGGCAGTGACTGCAGAGTGGGCACGGGTCCTGTCTCTGCAGTGATGGCAGTGCTCCAGCACCAGAGTGTGGTGATGGCTGCATCATTGTCAATTTGCCAAACAAGCAAACCCATTGAAATGTACATTTCAAATTGGTGAAATTTTATGATATGCAAAGTATATCTCAATAAGATTGCCAAAAAAAAAAAAAAAAGAAAGAAAGTACCTGCTCTTGTTTGCATTTCTTGTTTCTTGACATTACAGTGCTCTGATCAACAAGCATGCAGGTATTGTTTTCATTACCTTGATGTCAAATTTTAATTCTAGGGTCCACTGGGGTCAGCTGATACTGACATGTTGGGGGTGATTCTGATTACAAAGCGATGACTGACACTGTCTGCCAGACGCTGCTGCTGTGTGACCTCTGTCAAAATTCCTGCTCTAAAGGATCAGTGCTAAAAAAGTCCAGTTTTCCCCATTCACAAATCCAGAATTCTCCACGTGGCATGTTCCAATTCTAATTTGCAGCCTGTCACTGGACCCCTCATTAAACTGGCAATCCATCCCATTTCCTTGCTCACAGTAAGGTTTTGTTTTCCCTGTTGTAGAATCACAGACTATGAGACCTCAGAAGGAAATGAGAGAATAAAGCAGAAATTTACATTTACTGAACAGTTTCTATGTGCCAGGCACTGTGTTAGTATCGCATACACTTATCTCATTTAATCCTCCCAGAACCCTATGAGATAAACATTTTTTTTTTCCTGAGACAAAGTCTCACTTTGTTGTCTTCAGTACAGCGCTGTGGGGTCACAGCTCACAGCAACTTCAAACTCTTGGGCTTCAGCAATTCTCATGCCTCAGCTTCCCAAGTAGCTGAGACTACAGGTGCCTGGCACAATGCCCGGCTATTTTTTTGTTTTTTCATTTAGTAGGCCCAGGCCAGGTTTGAACCCACCAGCCCCGGAAGCATGTGGCTAACCACCGAGCAACGGGCGCTGCCAAGATAAACATGGTTATCTATACCAGTGACAAGCTAATGTTCAAAGAGGTTAAATTATGTGCTAGCAGAAAGAGCTAGGGAAATGGTGATTTGAATGCAGGTCAATTTCACTCTTGCTGTTAAAGACCTTGCCTACTAAAATCCTTATTTTATATTGATGAGGATACGGAGATTAGAGATGGTGAGTGGCTGACCAAGAGTCGCAGGGCTACTTTGTAGCAGCTGAAAAATCTGGACCCTGGGGATCTACTTTATTTTAGTCTCTTTGGCAGTTTTCTCTCTAATGTAACCAGTTAATGACTTTGACTCTAACTCAAAAAATTTCCCCTGCAGAGCTTGTTCCTATTCCTTAAGTGGTGCTGAGGGAGATAAAAAAACAATACAATGTAAAAACCAAACCAACAAAACATACTGAGTTTGAAAAAGCAAGACTCTCCAGTCAGCAGTTTTAAGTTTGAACACATTTGGCTTCTTCTCGTAGTCCGTGGCCTTGGATGCCAGCGCATGGTGCACGCTCACGGCGTTTTTCAAGTCCTCTTCAGACAGGGCCTTTTCTGGCTTATATTCATCCTATAAATGGATACAAAGAAAACAAACACAAAATCATGATCAGATTTCAACTTCTCTTTTTAAAACCCCAAACTAACAAATACATTTTTAAGAAAATTCACGATACCAGGCTGGGTGAGGGGACTCATGCTTGTGATCCCAGCACTCTAGAAGGCTAAGGCTGATGGATTGCCTGAGTTCAGGAGTTCAAGATCAGCCTGAGCAAACGGAGACCCCCATCTCTACAAAAAGTAGAAAAACTAGCCAGGCGTTGTGGTGGGCACCTATAGTCCCAGCTACTTGGGAGGCTGAGGTAAAAGCATCATTTGAGCCCAAGAGCTAGAGGTTGTTATGAGCTATGATGTTATGGCGCTCTACCCAGGGCAACTGAATAAGACTCTGTCTCAAAAAAAAAAAAAAAAAAAAAAATCTCAAAACTATGTAAAAAAGGGAAATAGATGGTAAGTAAAAATAATTCCTTGCAACCTCAAAAATGTCAGAGAACATCAGGTTGTTTGAAAAATTTTTGAGAATAAGAACATACACATACCTAAGAGGCATTTTTGAAAAAGCTGATGTATAATAATTAAGGTAAATAGGTAAGGAAGGTCAAAGGCAGATATATCTGTCACATGCATTTTACAGAGATTTGAAATCAAGCTCAGTCCAATAGTTAGTATGATTTGATTTCAGGATTAGGTGGATGAAAGCAAAAGCTTACAGATATTCATCAACAGAATTATAGCAGCAGTGAAAACAATGCCATTGTAATTCTTTGCTTTCAAGATAATAAATGTTCCCTCTTTTTAGACAAATCATACCAAAAGAAAATGAACAGTAAAATAAAATGATTACCCAGCTCTTCCGTTAAAAGAAAAGAAAATTATTGAGATTACTGTATCAGAAGAAAGCTTAGCTCCATTATAAACTAGAAAAATAGGTAAAATTACATACAAAGGAAAGTATGCAATTTTATCTTTGGGCATTAACTACAGAATTTGTGGAGTTTGTCAGGTTCTTCTATATGGTAACCCTCTACCAGATACAACTAAAAAATATCACAAGTAGCAGAATGACAATTAGAGTTTAAAACAAATTTGGTTCCATTGTATCTACTAGTTCTTGGTTTCATTAAAATTAAAAAAACAGGTCCAAATCCAATGTAAATATATGTATATTACATATATACTACATAGGCTAAAACTATTATAGGAGATGTTTTCTAGGGTTTAAGTCCCCCCTTCCCCCTTCCCATATTTTATCAAAATCAAGATAGGATCCAGGGTAGGCGAGGTGGCTCTCACATGCAATCCCAGCACACTGAGAGGCTGAGGCAGGTGGACTGCTTGAGCTCATGGTTTAAAAGCAGCCTGAGCCATAGTGAGCCCCTCATCTTTAAAAATAGCTAGCACTGAGATGGGCGCCTATAGTCCCAGCTACTTGGGAGGCTGAGGCAAGAGGATCACTTCAGCTCAGTAGTTTGAGGTTGCTTTGAGCTATGACTCCATAGCACTCCATTGAGAGCGACAAAATGACACTCTGTCTTAAAAACAAACAAGAAACCCTCCCCAAACCAAGATAGGATGCTAAATAAATTTGCATTTCTTCTATAAACACACATACACGCCACCTTCTGATTAGCAGTAAAAGCCTAAAGGGAGATATTGTTTGTTCTCTTACCACAGACTGGTTTTATAAATTTTCAGAAAAATAATTACAATCTCACAAACCCCATCTGCCTTCTACTTATCTTTCTACAAATCAAGCAGTTCAGTGATACTCTTGCCACCAACTCAAACTGAGTCAAAACTAACAGCAGACGGGTGATCCCTAATGTGACAGTGCTGAGAGGCAAAGGTCTTTTCCTAACACATAAAGTAAATACCAGTAGCAACATAAAGATCACCCAAATTCATAATATCAAATGATAAAACTTCTACTTTGGGATTACAACACGTCTTATTTTATCAAGCCTCAAAAGTTAAGAAGTGCTGTTGACAATGAGTCTTCTCAAGGTATGATGAATAAAGAAAAATTCAATAAATGGATTTGCATGTATCTGTTCTTCTATACTTTCCATTACTTCATAAAACTATAATCCAGTTATGTTTTGAGGTCTCTCTACTCCTTTATAAATGAGATTTTTCTCAGTGATTTAACATTCCAAAGATTCAACAAGCTCCTTTTGGGAGCATTTTTTTGAGAGTGAAAGTTTCAAGGTTGATAAATTTTGGGAATGCGGAGAAATGACCAGGGCAAAACTACCTTCATAATTATATGCTACCCCCATTTCCATACATACTGATCCCTAACACACCTGATATTTGAGCCTGCACAAACATCAGTGCAGAAACTGGGAGGCACCATTTTGACGTTCTAGGTCCATGATCTGAGCTTTCATCTTAATTCTTCTTCCCTAGTTGTTTTTGGTAAATTATTTTTTGTTTGGATTTCTTTTTTTGTTGTTGTTTCTAACTGAGATTTTATTGGTTGTGTGGAGCATGAGTGCAGACATTTCAATTTGTACATAATTCTTAACATTTTTACCCCAAATCTAAAAAGCCATTTATTGTAATTCTTTTTTAAACAGTTACTCTGATGACTTTCCAGCTTAAAATCTAGAGGTAAATTTTCCTTAAGAGGATTCTCAATTACCAGTATCTTCAAATGTTGATAAGCTGTTACATAAATCCCACCAATTCCCAACTTATTACCATATATGCTACATATTCAAATTTTCAGTCCTTCACAGCACATTAACAAAGTTATTAGGAAAACAGGACTCCCACCACCAAAGATGTTAGAGTATACACAGTTCTGACAGGGAGAGCCATGATTACAGGAGTAGTTTTCTTTAGGAAACAAACCTACTAAAAAACAACATGGGAATAGAAGTAATTAAAAATGTTTAAGACATTAAATGTAAGACTGGGACTTTGTTATTGTAGGATATAAAAATTAAACCCCCATCTATGGACTGTTAAGCTGACACCCATGACAGTCAAGTCCTCCCAGAATTCAACATCCTGCACTATTTTCTGGTTGTACCAAAACATAAACAACCAGCAAACATTTCACCTCTTAAAAACAAAGCATTTACACTTAAAAAATGGAATGTGGTAGGATTCCCTCCTTCTTAAAAATGTTTCTAGAGCTACTAAAAAACTTGCATTAGTAAATAGTTGATAAAAATATTCCTCTGGATTGTACAAGAAGAGAGATTTAGTTAATTACTCAGTTCTGTGTGTGTGTTTTTTTTTTTTAATTAAGAAAGAACTAAAGATTATAATTTTTTATAACTAAGAGGATACACTGGTGAAAAAATAATGTAATAATATGAGACAGGAATTTAATCAGTAAACTTGAACATAAATACTCATCCTTCAAAGAATAGACTTTTTTTTGTATGTCCATGGACCATTAACAAAAATGGTCTTTTTATTCTAGAACTAGAGTATAAATGTTTTAACACAATAAGTAAGTAAATGACACAAAGTCTATATTAACCAGTTTGATGAAAATATTTCAAATTGGATATGAAAACACTACACTGTACTCCATGTTTGCATTAATGTATATAGCTATCATTTAATAATAAAAAAAAGGTCTTTTTTGTACTATGTTGTGTTTTGAGTTCTTACATTTCCAATCTTTATTTCACATTTTAGTTGCCATGTTGGTTGGTGCATTTAGATTTATAACTATTATCTTCTGCATAACTATGTGTCATTCATTACTTTATTATGCTCTTCTTCATCCTGTTAAATGCTTAGTCATTTAAGATGGAAACTTAAAAGAATGTCTTTCTCCCATGAAAATACTCTACTCCTCACCCACATCAACAAGACTTTCAAAATATTTTCACTTCCCTCCCTCCTCTTCCCAATTAATACTAAATTTTGCTAAAATAGTTGAGTATGTTTTGTTCTGCAGTCATACTAAAATTATCTTGTATTATGCATTTTCTGTTTCAAGTTATTTTACACTTAGATTATACCTTTTCTGAGCCTCTCCTTATTCTTACAGACTTGTGTCCAGGTTTCATTGCTAACTTGTTTATTTTTTCCATCTTGACCTCTACTATTCCTTTGCTATTTTCTCTTCTCTCAAGTATTTTCTTCGCATAGGGGATATCGTTTTATTGTTATTCTCAAATACCTTTTACTTTCTCTGACAGATAAAGAACTGGATATAGAACTCATGGTTGCAATCTTTTTTACTTGTTTCACTAATAGTCTGCAGATGCTATTCTACCCTCTTCTAGCTTTTGGTTTAATAGAAGTCCAATGCCAGTCTGATTCTTTTTTCCCTTTTCTGTTTATTTTCTTAAAAATCTTATAGGTAGTCACTGGATCACATGGTGGCTTTATCATTAATAGTCTGAGGAACCTGCGTATTGGTTTCCATAGTGGTTGCACCATTTTACAATCCTTACAAATGCATTGGTGAACAAGGGTTTCACTTTCTCCACATTCTCACCAGCACTCATTTTTATTTTTTCTGTTAAAAAAAATGTATTATGGCATTCAATTTTTATTTCTAATGGATGTTAAAGGTGAAACAGAAGACTTGAAATAAATTTTCCTTTTGTGGCAGAAAAAAAATCTTATAGGTAGTTTCCCTTTAATCTTAGAATTCAGAAATTTTTGTTAGGCTATGCCTTAATTTTCTTATCCATCCCATCGGAAACTAAAAAATTCCCACCCTGATTCTCCTTTACATGATCATTTATTCTTCTTTACATAATCAATATTTATTTGGGCTAATAACTGCTGATAGAGGCAGTCAACACAACTGTGCATACTGGAGCTACCACATACCTGCACTCTATGCCAACCAGCAATTCTTTTACACATCCATGATAACCTATTTCACTCGGTCAAATGCACACACAACACCCCAACTTACCACAACTGTAGCTAAGAGCATGAGTCATGGTGTTAGAATAACCTAGGTTCAACTGAGTAGTTCTGCTACATCATGTCGTTATGCCCTTACACAGGTTAAACTCAGGAAGCTTCAGTTTCCTGGATTTAGTAGTGATAATACCTTTCCTCAGAGTTGTAAATTAAATGTGAGGCTGTTTTTTAAATTCTTGATTATATTCACAGCCTAGTGGCATATCGATTAACCTTGTATTCTACAAGGTTAAACATGAAAATATCAAACTTTGTGACTATATGCCCTATAAACACCTATATTTTGCGACCTCTTTTACCTTTTTCCTTCAACAACACTGGAATCCTTTTCTAGGACCCTTGTTCAATCGCTTATTATCTTTCTTCTGTATTTTTAACCATTCTTAATCTACTGGCTTCTTCTTCATGCTTATAAATATACCCAAGTTCTCCACCATTATCTATGTTAAGATATGTCACTTCCGGATATCATTCTCTCTGCAACTGCCATCACTCTTTTACTTCCTTTGTGATGAGTTAACAATCCACATGAACCGTTTGATATATTTTCTTCCAGTTTATTCTTTAACCTACTGCAACCTGGACCCCATTTCTATACTTCATTGAAACTGCTCTTTCATTTTTCTTCTTATGGTACCTGAAAAAGTCAACACTATTTTTCAAATTCTTCCTTGGCTTCTAGTTACAATACTCTCCTGGTTTCTCTCCTACCTCTCTAATCATTACTTAGCTATCTCCTCTTTAGTTTGCATTTCAAATATTCATTCTTCCTTTCTCATTCCATAAATACCCCTAAAGTTGTCACAATTACTCTTACAGGTTCAACTCCCACCTATATCATGATGTCTAACAAACTGATCCAGGCGAATAGGAAATACAAGACCAGCTGGTAGCTATAAATACTGGATGACTTAGACCTTTGCACTTGGAGCCACTATATTCTTTAAGCACACACTTTCTGATATTTTTATTTAAAACTAAGCTTAAAGGATGAGTCTTATACTGCTCTTAAAAGTGCAAAAATTTTTTACATGCAACATTTATTACAGATCTAAATAAAAGTTAACAGTATTTGTCACCTTGGGGAATTACATCATTGTTTTTAAAGAGGACTTTCAATGTCAAGGCATCACCATAAACTCTAAGATACATGTACACTGCCGGTTTACCTTGTATTGGAAGGAAAATACTACACAGGGCAGCAATGGAAGACAGGATCTATTTTAGGGCTAAACTCAAGTTGATGAATTTTAAGTCTAAGACGCTTCCACTTTTCTAGTCGATAATAATACCCTTTTACCATTTTTTTTAAAGGCAAAATACAAATCTTATTTCTAGTATTCTGAATTCCTGCTAGAAAATGAAGCTCCAAGTTCACTAAAAGATGAGCAAACCCCTGAGTCGAGTGGAAATCCTAGGGTCGACAACTGGATTAAAAGAAATGACTTTGTTCCAGGGAGTTCATTCTGACATCTTTACTTTTCACTACTCAAAGTAGAAGATGGTGTTTAAATGATAAAATTGGGGAGAAATAAGGGAAAAATTATCATAATCAAACCATTTCAAACCCAGGACTATTTGCTGTGCAAAATGAATGTGTAACAGAGAGCAAGATAAATCCAATCAAGATATTTTCTATAAGGAAAGAAAATGCTCCGTGACATCTAATTACTATCCATTTTCTCAAACAAATGAAGGGTGAAAATGATGACTAAAAACATGTTACTCTCTCCTGTGTTCCCTGCAATCTACATCTTTTTGTGTAATATGATTCATTAGACACTACATCAGCCTAATAAGTGCCAAGAATGTGATTTCACAATGCCATTTATTTTAAATTCATTTAAACCATGAAATAAAATGCTCCCTTTCTTCCCTGAGAAGCTTGTTAATTAAACCTCTTTGTGAAGCAGAATCATAACACACTAACACTAAAAACACCTACATATGCACAAAAAATTGTCATCAAGTCTGAAAATTTGTACTCTCAGGTGAACATAAAGTAAAACTTGGAAAGTAAGTAAATTTCAATTGAAATTCATCAATACCAATTTAAAACATATTCAGATTCCAGTTTTCAAAATATTATTGGCCAGGCATGATGGATGGCTCACACTTATAATCCTGGTGCTCAGGAGGCTAACATAGGAAGATATCTTGAGGCCAGGAGCTCGAGATCAGCCTGGGTAATGTTGTAAGACCCTGTCTTTACAAAAACATCTAAAAATTAGCCAGGTGTGGTGTGGTGGTACATGCCCTGTTGTTCCAGCTACTCGGGAGTCTGAGGTAGGAGGATCACTTGAACCCAGGAGTTTGAGACTGCACTCTAGCCTGGGTGACAGAGTAAGACCCTGTCTCTATAAATAAACAAACAAACAAATAAACAAAGCAAGCAGGCCAGCATAGTGCCTGGCACTCTGGCAGGTTGAGGCAGGTGGATTGCTTGAGCTTAGGAGTTCGAGACCAGCCTGAGCAAGATTGAATCCCAGACACTATAAGAATAGAAAAGAGCTAGCGGGGTGCTGTGGCAGGAGCCTATAGTCCCAGCTACTTGGGAGGCTGAGGCAAAACGATTGCTCAAGCCCTAGAGTTTGAGGTTGCTGTGAGCTATAATGATGCTGTGGCACTCTACCCAGGGTGACCAAGTGAGACTATCTCCAAAACAAACAAAATAAATAAAAATATTATTTACTTTAGGCCTTACTAAATAGGGTATAATAGCTACATGTAATTAAAACAATTTAAAACAAAGCTGAAATGGTCTTGATTTCCACTGAGAGAATACAGAAAAGAGAATAAGCCCATGTCCTTGCTTGAAGCTGTGAGGACACTGATAAAAATGCCAATAACTAAAGTAAACTGGGTCCTACATTGTCCATTCACTCTTGATGTTAAAAATGTCATTAAAAGCATTTGATGAATTTTTAAAAATTCTAAATATGTCTGATAGATGTCTTTATTAAAAATCACTCAGGTTTTATCATTTCTGTTTTACCAGGGAACACAGAAAGTGCTGTTTCCATGAATCTGGAAGTTCAGTGGAACAGCAAGTCAAATGAAAACATGGTTTGGCCTATCGCTCAACTAACCAAAAATCACTTAATCACGGAATTTTAAAGCTGGAGGGAGACTAGAGTATCATTTAATCTAATTTTCTCATGTTATATAAACAGTGCAATAGTCATAAAAATGCATCCTATACACAGATTACTATAGAGAGGAGGATCAAGAGAGAGTAAGCTAAGGGCAGTAAAAAGATTCAATTTTTTTTCAGTATAACAAAGATAAATTTTTATTTAAGAAGAAGGAGACAGTTTAGAGCATTTCCAAGGAGAGTTGGAAGTGGGTCCCTCTCATGGTGGAGAAAAGGTATGAGAGACCAAGATTCAAAATTTTATATTAATTTGTTCAGTTAATGTGTGTGTGGTGCCTGGCTTCCATCTACAATGGTGGTTCTCAGCCTTCCTAATGCCTTGATGTATTTTCATTATTACAAAGGGGTCATGACCCACAGGTTGAGAACTGCTGATCTACAATGATGTGGGGGTATCACCTAAGGTAGGACTTTTCTCTTTGGACTGAAACCCTCTCCTTACTCCACCCACAGAGGGGCACTTAAAGACCCAGTATGACTTGGAGTGCTCTCCCAGTGAGCATGGGACATTTTCTAGGACAAATCTGAGAAGGGGACCAGGAAGTTGGGATTGAGATTTTTAATGACTGTGCAGCTGTATGGGAAGGCAGTTAGAGCAGATACCCATCATTGGCCTTTGCAAAAAGATGGTGAGAGTCCTTGACTCTGTATCTGATAAAATGAAGAAGTCTTAACAATGTTTTTAAGCAGGAGAAAAACATCTCAGCATTTCTCCATATTTCTCCCGCTCTTCAACCTAGCAGGATTAGGGTTGTTACTGGTGGTCAGCTGTCTCTGCTTTCCTCTCAGCCCCAGGCTCACTCACATTGTGAAATCCTGCATTTATGTCACTGTTTGTGACCATGTTTTGGGTCTGGCCACCACCTACCCTACTTCCATTTGGTTCTGAGTCCTGTGAAGGCTAAGTTAGTGTTTAGTCATCTGTTGCCCTTCACAACTTTCATATGATGGTGCAGGTATAGCATTTATTCAAAGAAAGGAAGGGAGGGATGGAAGGTGAAAAATAATGAGGGAGAAGAGGGGAGGAAGAGAAGGAAAGAAAAAACAAGGGGAAGGAAGAAAGAAGAGGAGGAAGAGAGGATGGCAGGAAGAACAGGGAAGAGAGAGGGAAAAAGGGAGAGAAACCAATTGCCTGGGGCCTCCTCAACACACAGGTGTAGAGCCACAAATCACTGTTAATTAGCTTTGCAGGTAAGGCTAAAAACTTCCTTAGGAACAAACCAGTTTCTGTTTGCTAAGCATTTAAACTGGAATTGTGTTTTTAAACAGAATCCTTCCTTCAGGGCACAACCTGGGTCTCAGACCCCAGAGACCAGATGAGTTTCCAGTGGCGAGGACTTTTTATGACTCTGTTTTGTTTTTAGAGATGAGTTCTTCCCATGTTGTCCAGGCTAAATTCACTCCTAGGCTCAAGGGATCCTCCCTTCTCAGCCTCTTGAGTAGCTAGGACTATTGGCATGCCCCACTGAACCCAGCTGAATTTATAGTTGTTAGAAATTATGATTATGCCCAAACATCCCTCATGTAAAGGTCACACTTCTGGGTTGGTCTGGGTCATTCATCTAAATTATGACAGGCAAAAACTTGGGTGTGATCATAATTCTTTCAATGGAACAGTAGGCTTCAAAGCCTAATTAGATTTTTTCTTTTAAGCATTTTCCATTGTTTTAGAGCAGCGGTTCTCAACCTGTGGGTTGCAACTCCTTTGGGGGTCGAACGACCCTTTCCCAGGGGTTACCTAAGACCATCCTGCATATCATATATTTACATTATGATTCATAACAGTAGCAAAATTACATGAAGTAGCAATGAAAATAATTTTATGGTTGGGGGTCACCAGAACATGGGGAACTGTATTAAAGGGTCGCAGCATTAGGAAGGTTGAGAACCACTGTTTTGGAGAATGATAAGGGAGGGTCCAGACAGTCTTTTCAAAATGTGAATGGGAATAGATCCAGCAGTTTCAAAAGGAAATAAAAATGCATTTGGCCCACAGGAAAGCAAAAAAGGATAGAGGAGACAGGGCCAGGAATCAGCTGGCTCCCAGAGCAGGCTGATGGTGTTTGGCACGTCAGCCCCACAGTGGCCACCATCACTAAGCCTGGGACCCTGGAACCTTCCATGACTTCCCTGTGCCTGGCCTAGGCTCACTCAGATGCTACCCATACATCAAGTATTGCAAAAACTCCCTTTCCAATTGAATTTTAGAAAACCTTATAGACAGCAGTGAAAAAAAAAAAATCCACTTTCCAAGTATCCAAAGAATGAAGAGATTTTGTATTGAGGAGAGTTGAGAGTTTATTGTGGTAACGTGCTGACTTTTTAGATAATAAGCTAATTTTTCACTTTCTACAGAGATGGTAAAGGCACACATACCCAGGTTTGAATAGCTGTTTTCTAGACCCTAAAGATATGAAAGAAGCTCAAGAGCCTGGTCTGGAGAACAGAAGAATGAATTGGGCAGCGCCTGAGGCTCAGTGAGTAGGATGTTGGCCCCATCTACCAAGGGTGGTGGGTTTGAACCTGGCCCCAGCCAAACTGCAACAACAACAACAACAAAACACAAACAAAAAAGGGACATAAGAAACTCCCAGTCATTCACCGTCATCTACTAACTAGCCACCTATACCCCACCAGTCACCTGATAGTTTTTGTCCGGAGCTGGGTTTGTTCCCATGACCTCCGGCATATGGGGCCAGTACCCTACTCCTCTGAGCTACAGGTGCCGCCCTGCCTGACAGTTATTAGGGTGGTTCAGTTTTATGACAACCAGATCTGTCACAAGAATACAAGAATACCACCACAAATCTTACTGAAATGCTTTGAAGAAAAAGGCTGGCAGGGACACAAAACCCGTAACAGAAACCGAGAAAGAACTTCTGAAGCGAGACAGCAAAGGCTTGTCTAAGCCCTTGGCTAGCACATGACTCACTCTCTGCTAACAAAATGGATATGAAGTTCATAGCCAAAAGTCAACAATGATGGATCATCAAGACCAACAAGATTTTAATCATTCTTATCATCAATTCATAGCAGGTTCTAATTTTTAAAGCATATATGAACAGTGAGTCTAACATTCAAGGGATAATATTAGACTTGTCTGCCATGAACACTTTGTATTCCAATCGTATGAGCACTGCAGGCATGAGAAAAAACAAGGATAGAAGGGGAGGAATGTATTTTTAAGGGTAGGAATGTATTTTTACTCAGCTGTAAGACAAACAAAACCATTCCACCGTGACTGCCCCAGTGTGCCTGACCATTACTGGTACTTGGACTTTGGAACACTTTTGAATATGTAAATATTTAAATCAGCTCATATGCTGGCATCAAATTCCACAGGCTCTACCTCAGAGTTGTAGAAATTGGAAGCAGTTATTTGTACATATTCATTGCATTTACCCATTTTTCTTCCCCCTGACCCTCACCTTGGCTTTTATCATGTTAACTGCTGCTTTTTCATGAGATGATTTCATGAGTTCATTACCCAGTCATTGCGCAAGATGGGGCTTCTTGTCCACGCTGTGAGCCCAAGGTCCTTCAGAGGGTAGACACTATGTTTATTTCTCACACAGCTCCCAACGTGGCATTTTGTGGATGGGTCGATATTACTATTGCTATACTCTAGTTTTCCTCTTTGCTTGAAAGTAAGTTAATGCTTGAAAGTAACTAAGTAACATGAAGGGAGGGGCTGGAAAGGGCAATGAGATGAGTGCTGATGAGGAGACTGTGTGCCACGTGGAGAAGCAGAACAAGAGCTCCAGATAATGTCAGAAACTGTCTAGGGGGAAGGAAAAAAGGCAAGGCCTTGTTTTACTTTAGAGAGAAATCAATAATAGGAAAGAAAAGAGATGCAACAGAAATGAGATAGACTTTGGGGACCTGTTATTTACTGAAGTCACAGGAAGGGACAGCAGAAGAGGAGGAGAGGAGGGAAGATCAAAGTGGAAACTACAGGTGATGCTTCTTGAAAGTAGTTGTCACCATATTCCCTGCTTCTGTTTCCTCTGCTCTCTCTCCACTGCGGCTTCTGCATCCACCACTCCACTGAAAGCACTTTATCAATAGTTCCCTGGTTGCTGAACTCAAGTGGCATTTTCTACTTCTTCTCTTACCCTTTTCACAGAATGGAAGGTTTCTAACACCTCTTGGTGGCAGTGGCACCACTTTCTCTCACCCGTTTTCTCCCCAGCTGTCACACGTGGAGTGCCTGTGTTGGTCTGAGATTGCTTTGTCCTTCCATCTTCTGCTCACTCCACAGACTGCTCCCTTACTCCCATGCACTAAATTATCAACTATTTGTTGATGACTATCCAGATCTGTATTTCTAGGTTCCCTCCTGGGCTCCAGATCTGAATATGCATAACTTCTATGGGCTAATTTATTATTCCACAGACATGTGGAATTCAACACCTGAAATAGAAATGTCCAGTTAGACTATGTTTCTCCTTCCCTGTTACTCCTACCCTAGTTCAGGCTAATCTGGTCTCTATGTCTCTGATCCAATCTACTTCCAATCCATTCTCCCCCTTATAGCCAGGTGGATCTTTCTAAAATGCACAATCATGTCATTCCTTATTTAAAACCCTTTGTTAGCTCCACATTGCTCTAAGAAAGTGGTTTTCAACTGGTGTACCTCGAAATTCTTTTTTTGCAGTTTTTGGCCAGGGCTGGGTTTGAACCCACCACCTCCAGTATAATGGGCCAGCACCCTACTCCTTTGAGCCACAAGCACCACCCACCTTGAAAATTTTTGAAGATCATTGATTAAATTATTTTCAAAAGACATTCAAAGCACAGTAAGTACATTCTTTTATTCACTTACTTTTAATCAACATAATTTAAGTGTGCTGTGGAAGTTTAACAATAGGTTCCAGTGTATTGTAAGATAAAAAAAAAAAGTTGAAAAGCACTGCTCTAAGATACAGTCTGGCCCCTGACATGGCTTGCCAAGCTCTTCCCACTCTTCCCTGAACACTGAACCTGTAGCTCTCGTGATATGCTGTGGTTTCTCACATCTCCACACAGTTTTGTCTGAGAGCCCCTCTGGGACTAATTTCTATTTTCTTTTTAAGTGCAGGGTGAGATGTCACTTTGTTCATGAACCCTTCCATGATCTTCCCTTCTCTTCCTAAGGCTCAGTTAAGAACCCTTCTAAATGTGTTTCCATAGAATACTTCCTTCTTTGTACCAAATTGCAGTGAATTGGCTTTTTATATTTGTTCATCTCTTCAGACAGAATATAAGCTTCTTTAGGAACTGCACCTTGCTCACAATCAAATCTCTAGGTATAACACTCTAAAACACTGGCAGACTCCTAATCTTACAGATGCATTCATTACTGATTTGCTCCCTAACTAACATCATGGCTGTCTTAGAATGGTATCTTGTTAGCTAAAGTTTAGCCATAATGGATAAGTGAACCACATTTAAGTGTCGATCTATGAGTTAACAAATGGTTGGGATGTTGGCCTTTCCATATTTCATAGTTTCTGGGAAAAATAGGAAGAATGCCTGAAAAAGGGCTATGTTAAAAAATCTCAAAGTTTATACTTACCCTTATTATAGGAGATGGTTAGAGACAGTCTTGTATTCCAGGGAAGAGTGGCAAGAGTTGGGGGAATGTAAGAGAGAGATGGAACCCACAGCCCTCACTAAAGCAGGAAGCTAGAGGAAAAGGAAGTGGCAGCACATTTGTTACGTATCAGCCCAAGTTATTTGGATCTGGGTGAAGACATGAAAGTCAAAGACATCCCATCCCCTAATAGCTTGTTTTAAACTTCCAGTCATTACAAAGGTCACAAGCTAGACCTTTAGTGTTCACCTAAGAAAGCCTAATAGAGAAAACACTAGCCTGGCTACCACCACCTTCATAATCCCGAGGGGGTTAATCAAGCTTTGAGCCTCAGCTTCTCAGTTAAAAAAAAAAATGGGAGCAGTATCTTCCTATGATGTAGCATAGCTCAGATGCATAAAGTACCCTAAAAACCATATCATGTTAACAAACCAGTCTTGCTTCTGGCTAATAATCACTGAAGTCAGCTGGCTCAGGAAATCTGCCAAGATGTTTCTGACAGTTGTGATACATAATGCTGTGATCTGGGAGTGTTTATGTTTTACATATTACATATAAAGCATTGCTTTGCAAAGATACTTTCTTCTTTAAGTACAGGAATACTGCTCTTCAATACATCCCTTCAAGAAGGTGAGGGAGGCTCTTATTAGGCTTGTTTCATGTTTTTGCCATACGCAGTGAGTGGATAGAGTATTGTAGAGTATAGTAGAGTTGGCTTTTTCATAGAAGAGAAGGCCCAAGTCAGGGAGTACCTTAACCTCCAGGACTGGGGTGGTGGGAGAGTTAACAAGATGCACGTGTCTGATCTCTGGTACAATCCCTCTAATTGAAAGCTGAGTATGCAGACCTAGGGTCACACAGAAATGAGGAAAAACGTTGGCATGGTATCTTTGACCAGTGTCCATGCCACACTGCTAATTCCAGAACATGAAGCCCTTGCCTTGCCTATTACTCCCTATACCAGTTCTAGGAAAATTTATGGGGCATCTGTGTTTGATGTGAAGTGGAAAGAAAGAGTGGAAGGAATTACTTGTTTTTCAAAAGAGCTAGCGCAGAAGAAAAAGGTCTGTATTTGGATGACTGAGATGGCTTAACTCACTCTTAATCACTTCATCACACAGACTATTGTTGAAGGACTGTGAAAAGATAAAGGAAAGAAGTCTGAGGCAGTCACTTTACTCCTTATGAGACTGTCAAGAATCAGGAAGGGAAGAGGGACTTTATCTAATAAATGCAACCAATGAATTCCTATCCTCAATGAATCCCAAACAACAAATTAAAAAAAAAATGCTATCTATTAAAGAAAAAAAGAATAAGGAAAGGACCTAAAAAAAAATACTCTCACTTTTAATGAGTCACTGGGAAGGGAATCAATACTTACTGTTAACCCAGCATATAATAGGTGCTTTTTTCATATATTTAAAAAAAATTTTATATCAGCCATGTAAGATAATTTCTCCCCTTTTACAGATGAACTGAGGCTCAGAGAGGATAATTAATGGCTCCAATCAGAAATTAGTTAAGTGGCAGACTTGGTAGTTTAGGAAGACATGTCTACCTTTTGGAATAAGACTTTCCATACTCTTAAAGGTCTGGTTCTTTTTTGGGGAACAATCTTTTATTAGTCTTCCAAGAGACATATTTTCCTGAAGGATCTGAGGAAGCCAAGGGCAGAGACCCTGGCCTAACAGAGCTGTCACTTTAAAATCTAAGAGGCTGCTTGATACCACATGGCTGTGTTCCACCACATGCTGGGTTTTGCCTATATGCCACTGGCCAAAAATGCCATTTGAGAGAGAGCAGTGAAAAGACTTCGTGCAGGCACACTTGTGAGAAACTGAGGCAGAGTCCCATATGGCCGAGTTAGTTGCAGGCCTAACATGACCAAGGCTTTGGCTGGAATAGCATTTCCAGACGGTGTTAAGGAATTAAGGTGGACTTTATAAGGCCAATGAAAAAGCCCATTGGAAAACTGGCCAGATACCCATCAGTAACCTTTCCTGATCTGTGATAAGTGATGAAGGTTGCTTGCTGACAGGTCTGGGAATGGTAATATGTTAGGGGACCTCAGGAGAAGAAGAATTTACCCAATGCATACAGGTATCTAATGGCACAGATGAAACCTGGGCTCATGAAAGGCTTTTGAGAAGTCCAGCCTGAGAATTCCTTATAAAAGTCTCCAGCAAAACCCCCCTGACTTAAGGCCTACATGGGAGCAGAGGTTTGCACACAAATTCCTGTATGCCCAAGAAGTTTCTCAATGCTTTGCTTAAAGATTCGAAGTAACTGCCTCCAAACGGCATGGTCAGTAGAACAGACATCCAAATTGTCTCTTTCCCCTGTAGCCTCAGGCTTCATCAGATAAGAAACAAAGAAAGTAATGACTGACAACATGTTTTTCATTAAGTTACACTAAACTGGGTTATATTGAAAGGGTTATGCTTAACGATGTATATTGGGTGGATTATCAGATTACCAGGGAGGAGCTACTTACAGGGTGGATGGTCATAAGATGTTCAAATGAATTAATGAGGTCATTGCTGTATGGTGCGCATGCATGAGATTGACTATATAAACCAACCATAAATAAAGAAAGCTCGCCATTTTGCCTGAGCCAGCAGATGGTCACCTTTATTTAAAGCACAATTTTAATAAGCGTGCTTATTCTCTGTGACATCGCTTTTCTGTGAGACCCTTACACAGACAGAGGCATGTGACAGAAGGGCAACACACACACAGCATGGGTTATAAGCTTGAGAGGCATGAGGTATTACTTATTAACTCTTAAGTTTCCTATAGGAGTAGTCAAAATCCTTTGCAGCAAGCCTCTGTCTGTCTGGGAAGGGAGCAGGAAGGAGGCTAAGTGAATGAGGACTGCCAGGACTTATTCCAGTATAGTTTTGGCTGTGCCTGGTTCTGCTCGTGGTGACTATTGTTTCTCTTTGTTTGGTTTTTGGAGGAGGGTAAAGCTTTTGCTATTACTTTCCACTCTTAATGAATTGTTCTATATGGGTAAAAGTCATTACCAGCTATTTCACACTTGAGAATTCTTGACAAAAGGCTTAATTGAAGGGAAACTGCCAGTGAAATGAGACCCTAAAGAGACTGCTATTCCAATGGGTTGTGTAGCATGTGGGGTGGATGCACTTACAGTCAAGGAAAGATGGTCTTTAAAGGAGCCAGCTGTGCTCATAATGACCTCTTTAGAGGACCCATCTAATCCATTCAATCAAGAAAACCCATGCTCTTCTTCCTTCTGTCTTGGGCAAGACTACCCCCTCATTTAGGAGCAGCACACTGGCAGCAGCAGAGGGTAGAGGAGTGATGAGTACCTGCTCACTCGGGAAAAATGCAGGGCACTCAGGAGGGAGGAGTTACTGGAATCTTTTGGACAGAATCTTCGATGCTGAGGAATTTACATGGGGTAGAAAGGTGTGTGAAGAAAAGAGAATGAATGAGGAACCCAGGTGTGCTAGCAAGGGCCTGAAGGACAGATGCTAGGTTCTGTGATCTCTGCAGCCCTATACCTGGCATAGCCCCTGTCACACAGGATGCTGTATAATGAGTCTTTGCCAACCTGAATTAAGCCAGCCTTAGGCTAGGGGAAAGGTGGGACTTTTCTCATTACTCTTCAACTCAAATAGTGGAGAACTGGCTGAAGAAGGGAAGGAGAAGGGGTGACTTTCTCAGCTTTGCTTGAATCCCAGGAGAGTTAATATTGGCATTCTAAGAGCACAGAGAGGGGAGCGATATGTAGGGCAGGCCCTGTGAGATGGGCAGCCTAGTATGGGTACAATGCCATCTCAATCCTATAAGCATCTGGGTAGGGGGAACATCAGTGACCTCAGACTCAAAGAGCTTGAAATTTCTTCTGGGAAGAAAACAGCTTCTTTTGTAAACTGAACAGTTTATGATACTGTGACATCATCTCTTTGGTTATGATTATATACATTCATTATTTAAGAAAAAAAAATTTCATCATCTTTCTACTGCTTGCTACTCCTCATCCATCCAATAATTCAAAGGTGAAACGCTGGTTTTTGATTCTTTGAACATGCTGCATTCTCTCAAATCTGTTATTTTTCTCCTTCTTTAGCTAAAATGCTTTTTTCTTGCCTTGCCTGTCTGGCGAACTCCTGCTCACCCTTCAGGCATCAGTTCAAGGTGTACCAGTTCAAGGACATGTCCTCCAAGGGATTCATCCTCTGACATTTGCAAGCATGTCTGGGTGTCCCTCTTCAGTAAGATTTTTCCACACCTCCATTAATTCAGCCCATTATTTAGTGACTGCTCAACTTACTTGTTTTTCTTCTATTTTTTGAGCTGTATGTAGGCAGGGACTATTTCTTAGTCATCTTGGGAAGCCCAGAATTGTGCACAGCACTTGACATGTGATAAACTCTAAACAACTATGGGAGGGTATAAAATCCAAACTGCATAACCCCCAAACCTTCTTGTAATCATATTTATTTTTTGCTGGCAGATTAGATTTCCAGCAATGGGACATTAGTAGCCCTCTGTAGGACATACCTATCTTCAGTACTAGGCCTCCAACACTCTCTACCACCCAGACATAACTGTAAGAGAAAGAAGTCCAAGTACTTATTTCTGTTGTTTCTGGAGGGTATTCTGAGCAAAAGTCTGCTCTGGGACAGACAACATTCTATTAACTTCACAGTGCTTGGCACTTATACGTGGAGATGCCCAAAGGGTCTTCATATCTGTATGATCCACTTCCTTCTAGTTTGTTAATTTTACAAGTCAGGAAGAAGTTAGTTTATTTATTTTTTTGAGACAGAGTCTTACTATGTTGCCTTGGTAGAGGGCCATGGCATCATAGTCCATGGCAACCTCTAAGTCCTGGGCTCAAGTGATCCTCTTGTCTCAGCTTCCCAAGTAGCTGGGACATAGGTGCCCACCACAACACCTAGCTAGTTTTTAGAGACAGGGTCTCGTTCTTGTTCAAGCTGGTCTTGAACTCCTGACCTCCAGCAATTTACCTGTCTCGGCCTCCCAGAGTGCTAGGATTACAGGTGTGAACCACTGTGCCCAGCCCAAAGAAGCAAATTTAGAGAATCAGATAGATAGAGCCATATAAGTCTCAGGCCTAAGATTAAGCTTCCAATGATTGATGAACTATTCTCTAGGTCCTACCAGAGACTAGGATTTCTGTGAGGTTTCTGTGAACAGATATTAATTGTTTACAAGCTGAGATTTTAAACATTTGTCACATTTTTTCTGCCTTAAAAAAAGAGCATTAACAATAATAAGAGAGTAGAGATTGGTTACAAACATGACTAATGTTTTCAGGCTTACTGTTATCCTAAGCAGACATTTTACTGCCATGCTTGTATTCTTATCGATTGAAGTGCAATTGCAACCTGCTAGATAACCCGCACTCTACTTTTCTCTTTCCTACACAAATGTATAATTGTCTCAGTGCTAAGTTATTCTCTTTATAAAAGCAATTCCACCCATCTTTCCCTAACTGTACATCTGCCATACTCCAGAGGTAACCTAAATCTGGAGAATCTAGAAGCTCTGTCTAAACTGATGCTGAAGCTTCAAAGTTTACAAAGTTGTTCCCTTGTCAATATTTAGCCTCTGCTTGTCTATGTCGGTATGACTCAACCTCCCACTATACTTATCTGAGTGAGAAGAGAATAAGCTAGAAAAAGCTGGTGACTTGGAAACAGCATCTCTCTTTGTGTCACTTCTCTCTAATGTTGAATGCAAGAGTATTTTTCTCTTCCCAGGCCCACCTCGAGACAGAGTGGGTGGAAATCCTGTGGCTAGGTATTCAAAGAAATGGTTTTGCTGAAGACAGCTGTGCCCCTTACAGAAATTTCAGAGAAAATGAAAAAGTGAGCCAAGAGAATGGGATTTATGCTGGGGAAACAGCTGTGATATGTGAAATTTAATTTCAAAGGGTTCTTCCCTGCAGAGACAAGGCTAGCTGAAAGGACCAGTGTGGGTCCAGCAGGCACAAGCATGCTGATTTGGTGGAGGCCAGAGCAGTTGACTTATGAATTAGAAGCTGTGCTGACTCCACAGGGAAACAAAGACAATACAAGATATCTGGCCACCTAAGAGCATGGATAACCTAAGAATATCAACAATTGTCTCCATTTCTCCCTTTTCTAAAGTCAAGTGTAAAATTTAGATGGATGCTGTAAGTCATTTTCTTTTGATCTTTGAGCTTCAGCTAACTCCATACCTTTCTTTGCAAAGGATATCTACCCACAAAGAGAGCTTGGTCCAAGGAGAGGCATGCCATGCTCTAATATGCTTTATTCTATCTATTCCAAAAGGGAGACAACAAAAGGGTTTGTTGTGGATATGGTCTTCCTAATCTAGACATCTGAAAAAAGTTCCAATAAAGAATACAACAAAACATAATTATAAAAATGTTCCTTACATAGCTGTTCTGGTAATATACAAAACGTTGATGAAAGATACATAGTATAGTTGAATCCTTTTGACTAGGGATCTAGATGGACTAAGGAAGGGTAGTTTTAAAAAATAATTATTTCAATCTAACAATATGTGGCATTTTAACATTTTGAAATGTTTAGAGTAATAGTAAATCAGCCATAAGGGTGCACGCCTGTAGTCTTAGCTACTTGGGAGGCTAATATGAAGGACTGATTGGGCCCAGGAGGTCATGGTTATAGTAACCTATGGCCATGACATTCCAACACAGTGAGACCCCATCTCAAAATAAAAAGAGAAAATAACTACAATACAGATGCTGAATAAGCTGAAGAAAATGATGAATAAACAAAATGAGAGGGGTGTCAATGAGACAGAAAATATTAAAAGGAACCAAACAGAAAATTTTACGCTGATGAATAACTGGACTAAAAAGTTCAAGTAAGGAGTTCAAGAGCAGACTTGATGAAGCAGAACAAAGTATGTATGAACTTGAAGATTTCCACATTCCCCTCTCAATAATGTATATAACATCCAGACAGAAGATCTATCTAGCGGACAAAGAACATTTTACCCAACAGCAGCAAAATATACATTCTTTCCAAGTGTGTATGAACTTCCTCCCCAAAAGATCACATTAGGGCACAAAATAAGTCTTAACAAACTTAGGAGACTAAAATCATACCATGTTTTCTAACTGCAATTGAATGAAATTAGAAATAATTAGCAGAAAATTGTAGAGCTCACAAATACATGGAAATTAAATAGCACGCTTTCGAAAAATCAATGAGTAAAAAAAAAAAATCAAAAGGGAAAATTGGAAAATAATTTGAGACAAATGAAAATGGACACAAAATATATTAAAACTTTTAGAATGCCATAAAAACAATATCAACAGGGATGTGTACAGCATATACATTAAGAAAAAGATCTTTTTTTTTTTTAAGAAAAAGATCTTAAATAAACAACCTAATTTTATACCTAAAGAAACTAGAAAATAAGGAACAGACTAATCACAAAGCAGAGGAAGGAATGAATGAAGATTAGAGCAAAATTAGTGAAATAGGAAGCAGAAAATCAATAGAAAAAAATCAACAAAACTAAGACTTTCTTTTTTGGGGTCAGGGTCTTTCTCTGTTGTTGGGGCTAGAGTGCATCATTAGAGCTCACTGCAACCTCACATGCCTCAGCTCTAGTGATTCTGTGTGGGTGAGTAGGTAGGATGATAGGTGAGTGCCACTAATCTGGCTAATTTTTCTATTTTTTTGTAGAGATGATATCTCACGTTTGCTTAAGCTGGTCTCAATCTCCTGGTCACAAGTAATCCTCCCATTCGCCTTCCAAAGTGCTAGGATTAGGGGTGTGATACACCATGCCCGGCCTAAGGACCTTGTTTTTGTAAAGGTCAATAAAACTGACAAATCTTTGACTGAGAAAAAAAAAAGATTTAAATAAACAAAATCAGAAATGAAAGAGGATGCATTGTAACAGATGCCACATAAATTAAAAGGATTATAAGAAACTACTGTGAGTGATTATATGCCAACAAATTGGATAACCTAGAAGAAATGGATAAATTACTAGAAACAGACAACTACCAACAATGAATTATGGAAATGTAGAGAATCTGAATGTATTTATATTTGTTAGAAGACTGAAACAGCAATCAAACTCTCTCAACAAAGAAAAGCCTAGGACCAGATGGCTTCACCAATGAATTCCATCAGTTAAAGAACTAACGCCAATCCTTCTGAAACTCTTCCAAAAAACTGAAAAGGAAGGAACACTTCCAAAATCATTTTATAAGGCTAGCATGACCCTGATATTAAAACCAGGAAACAAAATTATACGAAACAAAATTGCCTGGGCAATATCCTTGATGAACATAGATGCAACAACTCTAAACAAAATAGTAGCAAAATGATTTCATCAATATATTAAAAGGATCATATACCATAACTAAGTGGGATTTATCCCTGAGATGTCATGATAGTTCAACAGACAAAGGTCAAAGTGATACACCATATTAACAAAGGATAAAAACATCACATAAACATTCAATAGATGCAGGAAAAGCACTTGAAAAAATTCAACATTCTTTTTTCCTTTTTTTTGCAGTTTTTGGCCGGGGCTGGGTTTGAACCTGCCATCTCTGGTATATGGGGCTGGCGCCCTACTCCTTGAGCCGCAGTCTCTGCCCCAAAATTCAATATTCTTTCATGATAAAACCCACTCATATTAGGAACAGCTTCACATGATCTTATATATAGAAAACCTAAAGATTCTACTCCAAAATTGCTAGAACTAATAAATTCAGCAAAGTTGCAAGACACAAATCAATGTACAGCAATGACATTTTTTAAGCCAATTAAGAATGATTATTCTGAAAAAGAAATTAATAATCCCAATTACAATAGCATCAAAAAGGATAAAAGATACTTAGGAATAAACTTGACCAAAGAGGAGAAAGGTTTATACACTTAAAACTATAAAATGTTGCTGAAAGCAATTTCAAAAGACACAGGTAAATGGAAAGGCAAGCCATGTTCAGGAAACGGAAGATTTAATAGTGTTAAAATGTCTACACTGCCCATACCAATTTACAGAGTCAATTGAATCCTTATTGACATCTCGGTCTATTTTTTACAGAAAAAGAAAAAACACTCCTAAAATTCAGGTGGAATCACTGAAGACCCCGAATAACACAAAAAACAATCTTCAGCAAGAATCTGCAGGCCTCACATCCCAGATTTCAAAATATATTGTCTTAAAAAGCTACAGTATCAAAACAGCATGGTATCGGCATAAAGACAGGTACACAGACTGATGGAACAAAACAGAGAGCCAAGAAAATGCCAT
Organism: Otolemur garnettii; assembly: GCF_000181295.1. Lineage (NCBI taxonomy): Eukaryota > Metazoa > Chordata > Mammalia > Primates > Galagidae > Otolemur > Otolemur garnettii. The sequence continues at coordinate 9,673,166 of NW_003852469.1, read as the reverse complement.
ATATATACGGTCAAATGATCTGCAACAGTGGGCCAAGAACGCACAATGGGGAAAACAGTCTCTTCTTCAACAAATGGTGCTATAAAACTATATGGCTACGTGCAAACGAATGAAATTGGATTGGTGTTTTATACCAAACACAAAAATCAACTCAAAATGGATTAAAGACTCATAAACATGAGATTAGAAACCATAAAATTCCTAGAAGAAAACATAAGGGAAAAGCTTTATAACACTGAACTTGGCACTGATTTCTGGATAGGCCACCAAAGGCACATGCTATAAAAACAAAAAGTAGACAAGTGAGACTACCTATTAAATTTAAAAGCTTCAACACAGAAAAAAAAAATACATATTAAATTTAAAGGCTTCAACACAGGAAAAAATAGCAGCAGAGTTTTCTGGAAAGGTAACCTAGAGAACTAGAGAGAGTATTTGTGAGCCATAGATCTGATATATGGTTACTTTTAATACAAAACATTTATAACAATTAGTGTGTATTTGGTCTTCACACTCATTTCCTGGGACTGAGCTCCTAAAACCCATAAAATCTGAGTGAAATGAGTGTTTTGGTATGCTAATGAGATGACTGAAGGTTAGTGACGCTGAGATAGCCTTAGGATGGGGGCTAGTAGCCAGAAAGACCAAGGTAGGACTAGAGTTTGGGGATTCTCAGCCTCACCCACAACTTCCCAAAAGGGGAAGGAAGGAGGGTCTGGTGCACCAACAGCCAATGCTGTAATCAACCACACTGACATAATGTAGCTACCATGAAAACCCAAAGGGCAGGTACAGGAGAGCTTCTGGAGAGCTGAACAGCTGAACCTGGCAAAGAAGGTCCATGTCCATTTTCCTATACCTTGCCCTGTGCATCTTTCCATCTGGCTCTTCACCTGCACCTTTGTGATATCCTCTATAATAAATGAACCTATGCAAGTTAAATGTTTCACTGAGTTGTGTGAGCCACTTTAGCAAATCAAGCAAACCTGAGGAAGGGATTATGCAGACCCCAATTTATAGCCAGTCGGTCTTATAGGTGACAACCTACTAGTTGAAACTGGCATCTGAAGTGGAGGGCAGTTTTGTGGGCTGAGCCCTCAATCTGTGGGATCTGAAGCTATCTCCAGGTATATAGTGTCAAAACGGAATTGAATTGGAAGCCACCCAACTGGTGTGTGCTGGAGAATTTGGGGTCATGGAAGTAGTCTATATTGAATAAGAGTGTTGTTCCCTGAGCAAGCTAAGGGATGACTAGATACTATGTATTTTTAAAGCTTAAACTGTTGAAAAACAGTTTAGTTTTTTCCTATTTTTAGGAGCAAATGAAAACCATAATTGGACATCAGCTCACATCTGTTAGGATGGCCATTAATAAAGGAAAACAAACAAAGTAAGTGTTACCAAGGACGTAGGGAAACCCTTGAATACTGTGGCTGGGGCATAACTGCTTTGGAAAACAGTATGGAAGTGGCATAGGAAATGAAAAATAGAACTCCTTATGACCCAGAGATCCTGGGTATTTTATCCAAAATAAATGAAATTAGGATCTTGGAAAGATATATTGTACTCCATGTTTGCTGTACCATTATTCATGATAGCCAAGAGGTGGAAATAATGGATGAATGAATAAAGAAAATATGGCATAGGAGTCACCTCTTAACTACAGGGGACACATCCCACACCTCCCTGGGGATGCCTGAAATGGCAGTAGCATCAAACCCCATGTACAGATGGCCCTTGAGCAACAGGAGCCTGAACGGCACAGGCCACCTGTGCTCTGTTTCCAACCAAACGTGGACTGAAAATAAAGCATCTGCATGACACGGAACCAGAGTACATGGAGGGCTGACTTTGCAAACATGTGGGTTCCACAGGGCACACACGTATTTTGGTATAGCCTGGGGCTCCTGGAATCACTTCCCTGACCAGACCAAGGGATGACTGAACACTATGTATTTTTCTATACATACATACTTTTGATGAAGCTTAATTTCTAAATTAGGCACAGTAAGTGGCTAGAAAATAGATCACTATAACAACATGCCAGCATCATGACTTTTTGAGACCATTATTAGTAAAATAAGGATTACTGGAACAAAAGCACGATGATATCATAACTGTTGATAGCCAATAGAGGAAGCTATTAGGGCAGGATGTACAGCACCTGTGTGCTGGACAAAGGCATGAGTCACATCCCAGGAGGGATAGAGCAGGACACAGAGATTTCATCATGCTACTTAGAAGGGCATGCAATTTTGAACTTGAGAACTGTTAATTTTCTAGAATTCTTTCATCTCATTTTCAGACCACAGGCAGCAGGAACTGTGGAAAGTGGAACTGCAGATACTAGGAGACAACTGTGTATCACTAGGAGACGACGTGGTATTATGCAGCAGTAAAAAGGACTGAAATGCTGACACAGGCTACCACAGGAATAAACCATGACAGGCGTGTGCTAAGTGAGAAAAGGCTGTCAGAGAAGGACAAACGCTACATGATTCCACTCACACGAGGCATGGAAAACAAACTCACAGGAAGGAACAAAGTGGAATGTGGTTGCCAGGGACTGAAGAGGGGGTGAGGAGGTGGGATGGGGAACCGCTGTCCAATGTGTACAGGGTTTCTGTGATACAAGATAAAGATTCTCTACATCTGCTGTACCATGGTGCTTACAGTCAACAACACTGTACTGCACATTTTAACATTTAAAGCAGTAGATTTCATGGTACATGTTTTTTATCCCAATAAAAACACTCTTTCCCTAACAGACACCATCGAGGGCAGCGCTGTTTATGCTTTGTTTCTGTCCAGCCCTGATTCAGTGACTGTCCCTTCCTAGTGGGAGTCACAATCCTGCAAGGCCCTGGACAGTGCTACACTCATTCCAGTCAACACACAACCTTCCCACCTGCACCCACACAGAGCTAAGGAGATGGAAACTCCAGGCACTGCCTTTTCAAGGGCGAGAACTTCTAAACTGGACCCCTCCCCACACAGCCAGATTTTGAAACCTGGAAGAAAGGATGTTGACAGGGAATGCTCTGGTCAAAGCTTTACCCAGGTCATTTGGAATATATTTGCATTGTTCAGTATAAATGTTTTAGGATGTGAATGAAAATTACATGTATCCAGCTTAGGCAGGATTGAAATTCAGACAGTTAAATAATATATAAATGAAGGCTATAACTAATCTATGGCATAAACATTTGCTGAAATGGATGCTGCCACAGGTCTGCACCTGCACAGACCATATGAAGTCTAATTTGCCAGCTCATGTTTAATATTTCTTATTGAAAAGAGTCAGAACACAGCCTGTCCACTCGTTTGTATGTGTGCACGTGTGTGTCCACAGAACATTTTTTCACCAAAAGCAAAAAAAAAAAATCTAAGAAATGATTTAAACAATTAAATCAGTTAAACAGTCTTTTGAGAGTTTAATAGGGCTTTGTTGTACAAAGTGAATACCTCTTTGGGTAACTTTGTTTGTCATTTCATAAAGTTTTGAGTTTTATTTATTTATTTTGCTTTTACCTTTTGCAAGTATAGAACTGTTCCCTTCAGTACAGCATAAAAAGTTTTCCATCCTCGCTTTCCTCTTGGAGCTAGAAAGAACGAAAAAAAAAAAAGCATAAAATTTTAATCGACATCAATTAGCATTTTAGAACGAGAATCCAACCATGATGTGTTTCAACATTTCCAGTTTGTTAGCTACTAGTAACAATAAGAACTAAAATTTTTTTTTCTTTTTTTTGCACTTTTTGGCCAGGGCTGGGTTTGAACTCACCACTTCTGGCATTTGGGGCCAGTGCCCTACACAGGCACTGCCCAAAACTAAAATTTTCTTGAGCTTTATGGTGTACAGGCAGTATTCTAAAATTTTTCTCATATATTATTAATCCTTATGATAATACTGCCTGGTAGTTACTATCTACTCTTCTCTTTTTATAAAACTGGAGCGTGGAGAAGTAACCTGCTCCTGGTCCTATAATTAGGAAGAATAGAAGCTGGACGCTGGACCCAGGTAGCAAGTGGCACCAGCTTGCCCTCTACACAGATGATTTACAGCCTTGGAAAGCAAAAAAGGCATCTTAGAAATACATAGTAATTCAGAAGAAAGCTTAAAAGGCTCATGTACCAGATCCCTCGTGGTTTCTTCTAAGTCCCCTAAGAATCATAAAACAGTCTCAGAATATGGAAGGACCACTTTTGGCATTTCTCCCACATCCCCTTAGCCAGATTCTAACTTTAATTATTATTACTCCTACGGCAATCTGTGAATCTCTCTGCTGCAGATCTTGCTGCAATGTAATTTGTTTTGTCTACATGTCTCTGTCACCAGCCTGTGAATGACTTGAGGGCAGGTTACCTTTCATCTTTTGAATTCACAGAACCTAACACAGTGTTAGGTGGATAGCAGGCACCATTATAAAAAATTCTCCAAATTATATCAATTCTTTCAGAAGTCCTTACATTCCTTTTGATTATATTTCTCTGGAGTATAAAATAATATTTCTCTATTGGTTTACATAAAATCTTATAAATTGTTCTAAAGCAAAAGTTTAGATTAATAAAAGTCTTTTTATTCTTAATCTTAATAAAATTAAAATCTGTAACTGGAAAATATTATCACCTGAATATCATAATATCATTTTTCTATACATGTCTATCCAAATATATAGGGAGATTCATTTATTTATTTTCCTTTAGTAAATGCCTGGCTGTCTGTAGGCCTTCTTTAATGGGGATACCTGATTAAATTAGGGAGTATACTACTCTAAACAAATCCTTTAAATTTCTTTTGACTGAATACACATATTTGGGAATTCTTAGGCTTGGAACTAGGTGAATATACACAATACAGGCACTCCTGACAACACCATACTGAGATATGTACCTGGCAAGAAGGGGCTGAAAACATCCGCTCTGCAGGTTTCCAGGGGAAGTAAAAAAAACATCAATCCTTCTGTTTCCACTAGGAGAGGTTTAAAAGTGTGTACTCAAAAATATGCAACCAAAAAAAGATAAGAGTATTTTCTCCTTTGTAAAGAAAAAAAAATGCGACCAGTAAAAACCACAGATCAAATATATAAGAAATAGTGACTATATTGTTTAATAGGTTAGATTCTGATCCTACCCATGTGACAAGTGTGCACAGGGATGTGACTAGGGGCCAGGGGAGCATAGCAGGATCACGGTTGGCCTGCTGTGGGGCAGACGTCAGACTGGGGAGCAGACTAGCTGGTTTCCAGACCCTTCTAGATCTCATTTGGTCTGACACTTAGCCTGTCCTCCACCAACACCTAACTGGATAATTCCCAACAAGTTAGTCAACGTGCTTCATTTTAAAAAGTGAGTAATTCACACCAAAGCACTAGCTAGTGATGGACGAGAACTTGGGAGAAAACCCTTTTGTTTTCTGTTTGAGACCACAGGCCCTGGAGTTTAAAGGCTTTCCCTGAAGTCTCAGAGCTAGATTAGCAGCATCCTGAGATCTCTCTGGTTCAAATATCTATAAATCTGTTTTTCTAACTTTGGAAGCTGAAATCTATGAATCCGTGGACATGTCCCCAAAATTTTGAATAATCCTTTCTTATTACCATGCTAAGTCTACTAACTAACTAGTTAGTAGTCCCAAAGAGCTCTCCCAAGTGAAACTGATCTTAATAGTCACCCATGAGTGACTAACACCAAGTCAGTTGTTTGTATTTTCTTCTTTTCTATCTCTCACAGAAGTATAAAACTTCATCTTATCTTTGGTCAATTACAATTTAGTTGCCTAAGACATGAATGAAGTGACCTGTGATTCTGCCAAAAAGATAACTTAGTGGCAAGTGCTCTACAGTATCAAGGTGGTATGTGATACAGTACTACCCTGAGTGCTCTCACACATCAATCCATTTAATTCATACTACGACACTTCAGAGTAAGGTACCACCACTGTTACCTTCCTTTAACACAGAAGACAGTGAGGGACCAACAGGTATAATTTAGGAGAAGGAGGGACCACTGTGTACTAGAGTAGGCTGGAAAGGAGGAGGCAGGCTCCACTGCTCTGGCTTTAAAGCCACACACACAGCACTGCTACTGTACCTGAGGGAAGATCACCAGGTGAGACAAGGGTCCAGACACCAATGACAAGCAGCATCCTTCCTCATAATGACACTGGAGAAGGAGCTAAAGCTGACTGCACAGTACAGGCCCTATCAGGTACATAAGATAGGGTAAAGAGCTGGAACTACTGTTACAATGACCGGGATGGGAGGAATGAGTGAACACATTACTGACTGGGAAGACTCTCAGTACAGGGGTGGTGAGTGCTGGTATGTAGATGTCCAGGTGTCCACCATGAAAAGGTGTTTACTGAACTTTACTAAGCTAGACATTTTCTATGCTGCTTTCATGGCAGTTACTAATATGCCTACCAAAGGTAATCAATTGCTTGCTTTCTTCTAGAAAATACACAGACCTTGGAATGTATCATTCCAATCACCTGCCTCCAACGTTACATGAGAAGTGTCTATTATTTTACACCTTTTAAAAATATGCTACCAAAATTGGCATCATTATCTTTCTATAAACTACTACTCTCTGTTAGATTTGCCCATGTGTTTACTTGTATCTGTGCTCATCACTTCTTTCTGTACTTCACACTGTTCTTCAGAGGCCATTTCAATCACTTCTGGAAGTCTATCTTTAGAAGTTCCTTCAGTAAGGGTCTTCTAAATTCTAATTCTTTTTTTTTTTCTTATAGTAAACTATGTACATTAATGCAATCATGGGGTCCACTAAATTCTAATTCTTATGGATATATAATAGTTGTATATCTTTACAGTATACATGTAATGTTTTGATGCAGCCATATAGTATCATTTAATCCAATCAGGGTAATTGGGGCATCCGATAGCTCAGGCATTTATCATTTCTCTGTGTTAGGAACATTCCAATTCTACCTTTTTTAGTTTTTTAAAAGTATACCCTAACTTATTGTTGATTATAATCTATTTCTGATTTTTGTTTAGATAAAAAGGTCTTCATTTCATAAAAAAATTCTGAGTTGACAATTGCTTTTCCTTATAAAGATATCATTTTGCTATCTTTTGTCTACCATCACTGTTGGTAGACATCTACCAACACTACCAACACTCTGAGTCTAAATGTTTTCCCTAAGCATGGGTTTTTAAAAATTTATTCAGCCTGGTGTTCTCTGGGCTTCCGATGAGTCATTTGGACCAGTAGTCATTATGCCTTTGAATGCTGTCTCTCCTCACTGTCTCTGCTATTGTAATCTCCTAATACTCCACTCTGACTTCTCACTCATTCCACTTGTGTCTTAACCATTCTTTCATATTCCCCACCTCTTTGTCCTTCTGTGCTAAACACTGTAATTTCATCTCTAGTACTGGTTGGCCACCCAGATCCCCAAATGCCCTGAAGGTTTAGCAGTCCCAAGGTCAGCTCACCTCCTGAGATCTGCCCTCAAGTTTTATTTCTAGCCTAACAGGATTTCCCTGCCATTGTTCCAGGGTCATTGATTCATTTGAAAAATGTTTAAAAATATTTTATCTATCATTTTTCAATCTTTTATAATGGGAGAGTTTCAGAACCTGTAAGTCATCATGTTGAGAAAAATAGACTCTCTGGTTCTTTTATCTTCCCTTTTTTCTAAAAAAAAGAATTTATTCACCAACTTTGTAATCTAGGAAGAATACTTTTGGAGCAGGATATAAGAGACAATGGAGGTGAGGACAGGGAGAGAGAAACCAGAACAAGGGGACCCAGTAAGGAAGCTATTTCAAGAGCCCAGATGAGAGAGAAAGGCCAGACCATGGATAGAGTTGTATAATAAATTAAGATGAAAAAACGAAAGGAAAGTGAAAGGTGTTACAGGTAACTGAGCATCCACACTGCAGTGTACGTTCTGTGTGATCCACACAATCCTTTCAGGTAGAGATCATCGCTTCTATTTCATACTCATGTCTCATTATTAACTATATCTGCAGTTCTGAAAGGTAGAGCGAGCTGCCATGGAGGCTATGATCTGAGTCAGCACAGTTCAGAAAAGGAGACATGTTTCAAGGATACATGGAAAAGGAGAAACCACCTAGGCTACAACCCTTTGCAATGGTCAGGTCTGCTACTCCAGTGCCCTGGACACTTAAGGCAGCAAAGGAGACAATGGGACAGGAGAGGAACACAAGCCAAGTGCTTTCTCTAATCTCACTTACCTCTAGTGCTTTCAAAGGCATCCCTCATCTGAGCTACAGATCAAAGAATAGAGCAGTGGTTCCTAACCTTCCTAATGCCACAACCCTTTAATACAGTTCCTTATGTCGTGGTGACCCCAACCATAAAATTATTTTCGTTGCTACTTCATAACTGTAATTTTGCAACTGTTATGAATCGTAATGTAAATATCTGATATGCAGGAGACCCCCAAAGGGGTCACGACCCACAGGTTGAGAACCCCTGGAATAGAGGCTCAATCTCTGTGTCTGCCCTCTCCGGTGCTACTGCGTAACATTTTTGCAGAATCATTATCCTTTACCAATAATAATTGTAGTACTAGTAAGAGCAGCTAATGTTTACTGAGCACATGCTGTTTAAGCTCAGCATGTCAAGAGCTGTTCCCAGACCTGACATGTATAAACAGCAAGGGAGCCATGACTACAATCTCCATTTTACAGATGTGAAACCTGAGACCCCCTCCCTGACCTGCAGCACGTATTTCCCCAGAGCACAGGGCACCTTCACTCTGGGTTATGTACAGGGAAAGGCCGGTTAAACCAGACTCGGGAGATGACTTCTTGGAGAGCTCTGAGATCCAGGAGTGATATTGCATTTAAAGACCGATTCAGCCCATACCCTGACCTATGAGAAAAAGCACTGTCCCAATCACACTGGAGGGATGCCTATAAACAGTCTATCCCATCAGCCCTGGCGTGGGGACAGCTTCCAGCCCACTGTGGGTTAAAATAAGAAATGAAAAAGCCAACAAGCTTCTGTGATTGATTGTTAATTTGCACCACAGGCCCAGAAAATACAGTTCTGCAGTAGAAAAACTGGCAGTTGCTCTAAAAGGTGGGGGATAGTAGAACTATCACTGAATCTTCAATATTGCAAACCAGTTAATATTTTCTCATCTGGATTATGCATTGGTTGAAATCTATTTGGAAGTATAAAGTATAGGGAATAATATTTTGGCTTCAATTATTACCACTGAACCTTACAAAAGAGTGAACTGCATACCTGGGAATGAAGGGACAAACTGTTACCCTTTTTTCACAAAGAGGAAAGTATGGAGGGGCAGCACCTGTGGCTCAAAGGAGTAGGGTGCTGGCCCCATATGCCGGAGGTGGCAGGTTCAAACCCAGCCCTGACCAAAAACTGCAAAAAAAAAAAAAAAAAAAGAGGAAAGTATGGAATATTCCTAAGCAATAAAATATTCAGTAAATAGTAATGATGGCTATATGCCAGAAAATGAAAATTATTTACCATTTTAATCTTCCACTGAAACTCCATGCAGAAATTTACATGCATGCTATACCCTCCATTTCTTTTCAATGATATTGGGAATGGGTTGGCTTTAAGATCTTACTGCTCTAATTTTTCCATTTTATTGAAAGGGCAGAGTATTTTTTCCTACTTCAAAAATCTTCTGTTTTTAATCACTCTTTACTCTGAGTTCCCTGACCATCTACTTTGTTCTCCTTCTCTTCAGGTTTAATATCAAAAAGACACAATATGCTCAGGAAGACAGAGTACATACGTTTTCCTGTTTATTTCCTTTGATCACATTGCCTGTTTATTTCCTTTGATATTTAACCTTTCCTTCCTGTCTGGTATCTTGAAAACATTCTCCCATTGTCCCACATAAAATGCCAAAAAGACATTCCATAGACAAGGTCAGTAAGCCATATCCACATTAATGAGACAGAATTCTTTCTTATGGCCTGAAGGCCCTGCCAGGCCAAGAAACAGCAGAAATGCGGGGATGAGATAGTTCTAATGCAAAATACCTTCAATTTCCTTATGTCCCGCAGAGAAGATATAATGGGATCCTAGAGAGGGCGTTCCAAAATAAAACAGCACCTTGCTGAACTTGGAAACAAAGATGAGCTCAGCAAAAGTTCTCTACTAATATAATTACGACAAGCTTATATTAGATTTTTACAGGGTACAAGACATTTTAAAAACTGCTCTATTTCCCTTGTGATGGTATCTGAAAACTGGCCAAAATTCTTAAACTACTCCAAGGATGAAGAAATATGCTACCTTAGTAAGAAGCAGTCTCCGAGGCAGCTGAAGATAAAATACAGGCAGGAGGGAGTCTGCATTCTGCAATTGGTTTGCAAAGGATTTAGATTAAGTTAATAGATGACAGACTCATAGATCGTTAAGTGAAGTTAAAGGTAATCCTTGTCTATTTTCCCCTAACTTTCTTCCAGGAAAAATATCCTCAGGCCCCAGAAGAAGTACTATTAAATCTTAATTAACAGAGCAGTTAGGGCACTTTGAGATTACTGCCTAAAGCAATCGAGTCCAGGTAAGCATAACAGAAGTTACCAGCTGGGAGATGAGTCACGTAACACTAAGTAACTGATAGTATCAATTATCCCCAGGTCTGTAACAGGGTGGTAGAAATAAAATAGTACTATTACTATCTTATATTCCTATCATTTATCTCTGAAACCTTTAAGGCAATTTACACATGTTTAAAAAAGAATCAGTTAATGCTTATAATCTTTCTCTTTCAGATAGGAACACTTTGTCAACTTTATAAAAGGAAAGATTGGGACAGCCTTAAAGGAACCAGAATTACAACTTACAGCTATTGTAGAACATGAAACAAAAGAGAGAATTAGAAGAATACCCTGTGTAAAATATCTCCTGGTGGGGTGATGTTCACTCACTCGGGATATGGCTCTGTTCCTTTAAAGAGGTCTTCAAGACTTTTACCCTAAAATGATCTTCCTGGAATGGCAGAAAGTATCCTGAACTGGGACCCAGGGACTTGGAGTTTATTCACACCACAATGCTCACTGTTCCTTGGATTTTCAGTAAGTCACCTAATATCTTTGGTTACAAATCTATAAAGTGAATATGTTCAATGAACCATAATTACTTTATAATGTGGTTCACTTACATATTAGGCAAACAAAAAAATTATAAGGACACACCCTCCTGAAAAGTTTACATACAGAGGCAGCAACATTAACAACAAAACTTAATACAATAGGAAAAGAATAAGCCAGACGGTAGCATATCACTAGCCTAGGCCAGTCATAGTCGGAATCGAGGAGGTAAAATGGGGAAGAAGTCATTAACTCTGCTTATGAATAGGATTTAGAAGTTAGGGAAGACTATAAAGGAGGAGTTTTAAGCAGGACTCTGAAAAAGAATGACAGATTTTTCTTTTGACCTTCACCTTCTCTACACTCTATGTACAGTAATACAATGAATGGAGATGTGGATCCCAATTATGAAGTTTCATAAGATTGCAAATACCATCATTCTTTATTAAGATGAACTCTATAGAGTTCATCTAGAACTCTGTGGTTCATCTTAAGTGAACCCCCTTATAAAGAGTGAACATAGTATTTTTCATTTACATTTAGGAGCCAGAAAACCTGGTCTGAAACACAGGTTTCACTTGAGTGACCTTGAGGAAGTCACTTAGCCAGCTCTGTGTTTAATCTCTTCCTATGTAAAATAGGAGCAAGATAGCACCCACTTTACACAGCTAGTCTGAAAATTAGGTGAGTTAATATTAATATATGGAGAGCATTAAGTTTCTTTTTTTAAAGAAACTTCCAGTCTGCTAAAAAAAAAAAAATCCATCCGATTTTCATGCTAAAACACAAAGACTTTTAAAAAATTTCACCATGTACTCAGATTTTTTTCTTTGTTAGTCAATATTTTGAGAAACCGTTCACCTAGAGGCATCCTGATGCATTTTATTTGATTTTATTACTTTCAAGGCCACAGGCTCACTTTGTTGCCCAAGGCTAGAGTGCCCTGGTGGTATCATGGCTCATAGCAACCTCAAACTCAAGAGTTTAAGCCATCCTCTCTTGCCTTAGCCTCCTGAGGACTGATGCATTTTTAACAAAAAGGGAGTACTTAGCACCTACCAACCAACCTTAATTGGTGGGAGGGTTAAGGACAGCGTATTTTTTAGCATAACTGTTGTTTCCATTTTGTCCCAAGCCTGTCTTGACATTGGAGATACCAAATATGAAGACAAATAATAAAATTAAACAATAGGATTAGAGACAAAAGTGGATAAAATACTTTCTATCTAAGCAATGAACTACAAGGATGTTCACACCTGACTCATAAACAAATATCCACAGTTGGGTAGGGGATGGTTTCACTGGTAGCACAGGGAGAATTTACCAGGCTTCTGCTGAGGTTGGAAAAGAGAGAACAGAACAAGAACAGGAATAATTAGCTGGAAGCTACAAGAAAAGAGTGCAAGAAGCAACAAACCTACTCTGACTCTGTGACTTTTTTCAGAAAAAACCTGAGACACTAGAGTCACAGAAATACTTTTTAGGATTTCAACAAATGAACTACTCCTTTATCTTACATTCTCTCCAGCTAGAATATTACTTTCCCATCTATCATCAAGACTTGCCCGCCCCCACTTCAATTAGCTCTCTGCTCAAACGTCACTTGTGAAATGTAATATCCAAAAATGGTATCACTCTGGTTCAGAGTTCTAGAATGAAGCCAGGAAGCCATTCTCAGGACCACCTGCATGTGCTGCAACCTTGCAAACAAAACAAAACAAAACAAAAGGTTTTGAGGTTTCAAAACAACTTGTGTGATCACCCTCAGCTTCTCTTCAAAACCCCCTATTTCCCTCTCTTCAGAATACAACCTGGCTTCTAGCCAAATCTGTGCCTCCCAAATTGTTAATTCCAAGAGCCCAATAAATGCCTTCTTGCTGCTTTATAGTCTGGTTTTTCACCTCCTCTTGGCTGAGGCCCTCACCCAGGGGTTTCCTCTAATTATGCTCTGACATATAGCAGCTGGGAACTTCCTTCACCCTCTCCTGACCTTGGATTTATTTTTCTTTGGATCTCTTAACAGTCCTGTGAATTATCACACATTTATTATTAAATTCCCCTTCTGTAGAATGAAACCTTGAAGGAAGGACTTTGGTTTGTTGCTGTGTCCACAGAAAAGATTAATCCCTCTTCCCAAATAAAACACATCAGATGCCCCAGACAGACATGTATATGATATGATGCAACACATTATTTAAAAAAGTGTTTTATCATTTAGGTAAAATATGGTAGAAAATTCAGGTTGCTTAAAGAGAAAAGGTGAGGTGGGATAAAATTTTGGTACAGATTAGTCCAACGAGAAAATGTTTTATATGGAAATAAGATATCAGTAAACACTCAGGCGCATAAGAAGCAAATTTAACTTGACAAATTACTATGGGTTTTCAGCAGTAAAGAATAAACATCTGTGATAAGTAACTTCAAAATTCTAGGAAACATCCTTCTTCACAATTCTTATACCGATTAGTGGATCTGACCAAAAGAAAAAGCTAGCAAACTTGCTATTTTTAGCAACTACCTCAAAAAAGTTGGGCATAGGGAAATGTTACTGAAATTCAATAACTTCATTTATGTGAAAACTATGAACATTGAACTCCAAGAAAATCAAGCATACTAATGATTTTTTCATAATCTCTTGAGCAATTTATAAAGCTCTTACAAAACCTGTGATCACAAAAGCAAAACAGACACCTGTTTATCAACTATGATGCACTTTAAAATTAAGGAAATAAGAGTTACCTATGGGCAGGGGATTCAGAGTTTGCTGGCACAGCAACTTTCTAAATTCCTCTGGCTACAAGAAAAATCACACCTTTCCTAAACTCCCTAACAATAGGAGCTCTCAGGCAAACTGTCAAACCTGCCTAAGGCTAAAATTTGCAGCCCAGATCCTACAACTCTGATTGGACAGAGGACCAGCCTTCTAAACATCTGTTCCTGATAAGCATCTATAGACTTCAAGCCAGTTTCAGCCAGCTTACAGACACTGCACACAAACTGACTTTGTGTCTCATAGATCTCCTTTTGACATAAAGAGCCAACCCCCATTTCATTTTAATGCTAAAACTCCACCTCAGATTCAACACGGGATGTACGTTACATACAAGTACCTACTGCACATGCATTGGATCCCCCCATAGGTATGTATAACTCCCCCCCAATCTGCTGAATATGTATGACTCTATTGGGCAATACAGATACTGGGAGGCATAACCTCTTCCCTTCCTCTCCTGGGAGAGAGAGAACCTTCAGTCCACACCAGAGACTATTTCTTCCTAGTCTGCAAACTGCTACCATGTTTCCCTGAAAATAAGACCTACCCCCAAAATAAGCCCTAGCAGGATTTCTATGCATTTGTTAAATATAAGCCCTACTCCCGATAATAAGACCTAGTGATGAATTTCTGGGTGGAGTGGTAAGGAAGACTGGAATACCTTTTATCTGCCACAGCTCCTTTCTCTGAGCTTTTGGCACTTACTCAGGTGCAGGTGTGGTAACTGTGGTTGCAGGCATCCTATTGCGCACGTGCGAATGGCTGGGGGAGAGGAGTTCACGCATCACTAGCGCCAGCCCCACCAACAAGGTCAGCTCCCCCTGCCAGGTTCCAGAGGAAGATCACTTAACTGTATTTGAATAAATGTAGATTGTTGTATTATACTTAACAAAAATAAGACATCCCCTCAAAATAAGCCCTAGTGTGTCTTCTTGAGAAAAAATAAATATAAGACAGTGTCTTATTTTCGGGGAAACATGCTATCTCCAGTATAGCTCTCCTTCTATTATTTAGCCATCCTGGTAGTGTTCTAGACCACAGATATATAAAGAGCAAAGTGCTAAAATAAAATTTAAGGTTAAATCATTGCAGTCTATCTGAGAAATACAGGTACCTGCTGAATCAGACAAGTAGGCTTATCAAGTGATAGCAATTTCAGAAGCACCATATGACCCAGGGAAAGACAGAGCCAAAGACCCCGCTGAGCATGCATTTCTGCAAATAGCAATTCAAATAAGCTATTGTAATTGTAAAACAGCCCAGGGCCTCTGGCACCTTTTAAATGCCTCTGGGCAAAAGTAGCTGAAGGTCAATAAAAATAATTTAGAGTGGCAAGGCTGAACAGAGAGAACTTCTCCAAGGATGCTGATAGCAGCCTGACTGCTTTCCCCAAATATAGGAGGCTCCAGGAGAGACTTCCAGCTCTGTCTTCTGAACTGCTCCTGACTCTCATTACAAGGGCCTGGGCTCTGCCTTCCTGCTCCTGTGAAGGTGCCAGAGAACAGCTGGCTGCCACAGGATGGATGCGTCTGAAATGATGCCCTCTGTTTTTACCTCAGCTTTCCCCAACCCAGGCGAAGCTTCTCCTATTTATCAGAGGCTCTCAAGTGCTTTCCACTGAAGGAAACCAAATTATTTCACCCCCACATACACTTCGTTGTCATATTTTGAGAAGGCTGTTCAGAGGGGCTGCAAACCTAAGAAGCCTTGCAAAGCTGTCTTTTGGGGGAGAAGGAGGAACTGCACTGACACAGCCAGGCTTTCTCCAAGGACCTCCCTTGCTTGGATCTCGGAAAGATAAACAGAGAGTCTGACACTTTTAAAAGTCTAAAAGAAACATCTACCATCCCTTCTTTCTGAGGGCTGCGACCTATAAGGTCTTTTTTACATAAAAAGGCCATTTTTGTTAAGCACCAGCCGCATCTTCCTCCCCTCTCATAACCTGTTTCCCCACAATCCGAATCCTCATTCTTTCTCTAAACTTAGCAGGTATATAAGCTTCTGCACCCCACTGGGGGTTGGGTAATCACTCTGTGATTTTTCCCTGATGTACACACTTTGTACAATTTGTATGATTTTCTCCACTTAATTTGCCTTTTGTGGGTCGGTTTTTTAGTGAACCCTCAGAGGGCAAAGTGGGAGTTTTTCCCTTGGCCTTTACAGTACATCACAGCTCACAGCAACCTCACACTCTTGGGCTCAAGTGATCCTCTTGCCTCAGCCTCCCATGCAGCTGAGTCTACAGGGGCCCACCACAATGACTGGCTTTGTTTTCTATTTTTAGTGGAGATAGGGTCTTGTTCTTGCTCAAGCTGGTCTCAAACTCCTGAGCTCAAACAATCCACTCACCTCAGCCTCCCAAAGTGCTAGGATTATAGGCATGAGCCACCACACCTGGCCATGATTAATCTTTGTACCTAAAAATGTCATGGGCTGCCATGACAAATGTCATGGGCTGCCAAATATTCAGGTGTATCCTTTCCCTCTCCAAGAGTGAATATTACTGGCACACAGCTGATGCTCAAAAAATAAACCCGCCACCTACGTAGTTTCAAAGCTCCTCATCTTCTTAGTTACTACTATCTAATGATAACATTTTTGCTTATGCATTTTTATCCTGTATTGATACCTTTAGGAAACAAGATCACATTATTTGTAATTTCCAGTTTTCATGAGATTATTGGAGAATTCTATATACTGCAATAAATGACCACAACAGAGACAAGAATTTTCTTCTTCTTTCTCTTAAGTGTTAAGTAAACCTAAAAGGTAAACAGAATGAATCAACAGTAAAAATAGGATAATCTCTAAATATCAGATGCAGTGAAAACTGTGCATTCCTCTTTCAGATCTTTTGGTGCTTACAAGATCGCCAGTTTATAGTTCGCTATTTCTTGGCAAAAGCACCACTTCTGGGGAGATTGCTAGGGGTCCTCTTTGAACTAACTTTCCTGCAGGAAAGGGGAGATTTTAAAGACACTAGTCATCCAAAGGAAATGTAAAGACCTAAAAACAACTTCTTTTAGTCTAAATGCTGAATTGTGCAGAGGCATCCTCCATCTACAACTGATGCATTCTGAAACTGCCCTTACAAACTGATCAAGGGGTACAAGGTGAAAACTAGGGTAGGGGCCCCCAAACTGCTGTGAAGGAATAGGCTTAGGTAAAACGATGATAATAATCAGCCACTGTCCCCTCCTTTGCTTGGTAATAGTCACTGTCACTGTGTTTGCTTCCAATTGCTACTCTAGAGGGCACAGCTGGTAGTCACAACACATTCTTTTTTTTTTTAATTTTATTGAATCATAACTGTGTACACTGTTGTATTTATGGGGTTCAGTGTACTGATTTGATATATAATGTGAAATGCTTACATTAAACTAAGTAACACATTCATCACAATTATACTCTTTTCTTAATAGTTTTAAAATGTACCATTGCATCATGCACATTAGGTGAGGTTCCCCCCAAATACCCTCCATCCTCCCCACTCCCCTCCCCTCTCTCTCCTCTTCACTTCTACTTTCTGGACTATAGTTATGTTTTACCATTCATATGAATGTGTAGGTGATTATATATTGATTTCATAGTAGAATTGCATAACACATTCTTAACTCTTCTCCACAAAGATTCTTAACTCTTCTCTGTAAATAACATCACTTGTTGGGAACCAAGGGTTAGCTTTTGAAGTCTCTTCCATGTCCTACATTCCTACATTCCAGTGGATTGAATGACCAACCCAGACCCTGCATCCAAGGTCCTGCATTCCAGTAACTGACCCACCTAGACCGTGGCCATACTGATAGCTCTGCCCTCTGCCCACTGAACTGTCTTTAAAAACTCTGTCCCTCCAATTCCTGGAGAGGTGGATTTGAGAAATTTCTCCTGTTTCCCTGCTTAGCACTATGTGGAATAAATTCTCCGCTGTGAACCCTGCTATCTCTGGATATGGGCTCTCTTGGGCAGTGCAGATGAAACTGGCAGGTGGCAACAATTTCACGAAAACTCTACTTCCATATGACAGACTGACTTGAGAGTTCACACAGCCGCCCTCACTGTGCTGCTCTTAAGCCTAGCACAGACAGGTCATGCCACTTCATTCTACCCTCTCCTGGAAACCCAAGCCTAGTTTTAAAATAACTACTTTGTTTTGTCTCCACTTAAGGAATTGTTCTCTAACAGGAGGAGACAACTGTCTTACTGGGGGAAAAAAAACCATTTCACTTTTATTATCACTTAATTATAGTGTCGCTGTTCCCAATGTTATACAATAGCAAAGAATCCTGCCTGCATTGCCATTATAAACTCTATTTCCAGTGGGTATGACTCAGAATAACATCAACTTTCTCCAATTTGACATGTGGGACTAAATTTTCAAAACTTTTGGTGACAGCCAAGTGTGTAAATCCCTCTCTAAAGCGAGGGAACCCCCCCCCCAACCTTTGCAAGGTGCTCCCCAGCACTTCCTACAGCCAAAGTATTTAACATGAAATTGAAAATATGAGCCATCTACATTTCTCACATCCTTAAGAAGCAATTACTATATCAATATTTCAAATTAAAAACAAATCTCAGTGGGGTAAACAGATTAAAGTATCTATATAAGAATGTGATCAAGACATTTGGAAATTATCAAAGTCACATGTCCACATAATTAGCCTCTTTGATTCACTCTACCCCAATTGCTCTAGTCTCATATTCCATAAGAACTTAATTTTGACATTTACTCTGTTTTTCCTGTAGTTAAGTGCCATCATATCCCTAAATAATGTGCTTGTATACTGTCATAAGAGGTTGTAAATATGCTGTTGTTTTTCTGTTTACAGGATTTAGCAAACTTAACTATCCCATTCCATCCTCCTCATATATATATGGATTTTTTTTTTTTTTTTTTTTGAGCTACAGTCTCACTTTGTGGCCCTCAGTAGAGTTCACAGCTCACAGCAACTCAAACTCTTGGGCTCCAGTGATTCTCTTGCCTCAGCCTCCCAAACAGCTGAGACTACAGGCACCCTCCATAATGGCCAGCTAGTTTTTTTTTTTCTATTTTTAGTAGATATGGGCTCTCGCTTTGTTCAGACTGGTCTCAAACTCCTGAGCTCAGGCAATCCACCCACCTAGGCCTCCCAGAATGCTAGGATTATAAACATGAACCACCGTACCTAGCCAAAATTTAACATTTTAAAAATGAATACAACTATAAAAACAGCACCTCAAAAATGAAAATTGAACAATGATATTCAAATAAAAATTACTAGGAATGCAAAGGAAAAGCAGAAATTAACCAGTGTAACAGTTCCAGAAATGACAGAGAGGAAAGAATTCAAACAAAATAACTTTAAAACAGTAATCACTGTAAATTTTACAACATATACAGAATGAAAATGTATGACAAAAGCACAAAGGCAAGGAAGAGGGAAAGGGAAGTAACCTGTTATTAGGGTCTCAAACTAACAAAGTGTTACTATATGAAGGTCAATTATGACAAGGTAAACATAAACACTATAAACCCTACAGACACCACTAAAATAATTAAATAAAGAGGTGCAACCCATAAGCAAATAGTGAAGATAAAAACAGAACCACACACATGAAAATCAGTGATCTTAATGAAGGAAAAGAGAAAAAAAACCCAGATGGAATAAGTAAACAACAGAAAGATAATAGATTTAAAGTCAATCATATCAATAACTACTATAAATGTAAATGGTATAAACACTCTAAGTAAAAGACAGAGATTGTCATTTAAAAAAGACCCATCAACATTCTGTATAATACAAAAAATTTTAAAGACAAAAATCATGAATTAATAATATGAAGGTAGAAAATATTTTTGTACGGCATGAAAAAACTGAAAAGAAAGCTAGAGTGGCTATATTAAGAAATGTAACCAGGAACCAGGCGTGAGAAAGATCACTTCATAATGAAAAAAGGGTCAATCCATCAAGAAGATATAATATAAATAGCTGACAGAAATGCAAAGTAAACAAACTTTGAAAGTTTCTTATGAAGTTAAACATATACTTAGCATATCACCCAGCAATCTCATGCTAGGTAACTTCTGAAAAGAAATGAAAACACACATGTACGTGCAAAACTTGTATATGAATATCCCTAGTGGTCTTATTTATAATACAGGCAGTGCCTGGGTTACGAACAAGATAGGTTCTGTGGGTTTGTTCTTTAGTTGAATTTGTATGTAAGTTGGGGCAGGTACATTAATCTATTATCTAAATAAGGCCAGGAGTTTGTTGCACTCTAGCTTGGGCAACAGATTAAGACCGTTTCAAAAAAAAAAGGAACATTATAAACTACACAAGCACCTGGAAATGAAACAATATGATGTGCCAGGGTGTCCAACCTTTTGACTTCTTTAGGCCATATTGGAGGTACTCTTAATGAACTTGAAAACATCAAGAAACTCGCTCAGCATTTTACGTCAGTGTTAAAGCCCCACCCACTGCAATGTTTCTCTTGATGGCAGTAAAATCAAGAATGTAACATATTAGGAAGAAGAGCCCAGCACAGATGGAAACAGTGGTCTATCCAGTCCTTCTCTCCATGATTGTTTTTATAGGTGGGCAGGGACCCCATAGAGACATAGCCTACTAATTTTGATCATAGGTGTCAGCTTATCCCACCCTGTTCAGCTATATCAAATTGCTGTTCCACTCTATGCAAAGATTATTCTAACCACATAAACATACTCCGTTCCTCTCAAACTTCACACACCATTGACTATCAGAATATGTCTCATACATCACAGAGAAATCATAAGTCATTGGTGGGACTCCTTCAATGTGCCATTACTAACTATACCATGTTCTCCCACAACTCAACTATCTATCTTATCAAAGGCCAATCATTCCACTTGTACTTTGAATCTTACTTCTTCATTCTTCCCCCTTTTGTATCTATCTGAGACCTCACAAGCACTGATTTTTCTCTGTATGTAAAGATTTAACTTTTCCCTCAACCACCAGAAATACAATCTCCATGAAGACAGGAGATTATCCTTGTTCACCCTCCCTACCGACTGTTATATTTTTGGTACCCAGCATAATAGGTAGCCAATGTTATCTTTTGAGAGGGGAATATAAAAAGTTTTCTATTTCTTTTTTTTTGGGACAGATCCTCAAGCTGTCCCCCTGGGTAGAGTGCTATGGCATCACAGCTCACAGCAACCTCCAACTCCTGGGCTCAAGCGAGTCTCCTGACTCAGCCTCCCAAGTAGCTGGGACCACAGGTACCCACCACAACGCCTGGCTCTTTTTTGGTTGCAGCCGTCATTGTTGTTTTTGGCAGGCCCACGCTGGATTTGAACCCAACACCTTAGGTGTATGTGGCTGGCGCCTTAGCCACTTGAGCTACAGGCACCGAGCCAAAAAGTTTTCTATTTCTAAAATTCTATAATTCTACCTATTTTAGAGGAGGTGCCACACTGGATTTCTGATTTAAAGTTAGAGGTTTTATCAAACTTCATGGATACTTCTCCAGATAACCATATGATTTTTCTTCATCTTTGACTTTATTTCAGGTAAATTCACTTTAAACTTTGAGCTCGAGGCATAAATGAAACAGAAAATGACAACAAATTATGCTTACTCTTCTTTCCATCCATATCTGCATGGATTTTCCGAGCCAAGAAGCCACTTTTGTACACAGCAGCATTTGGGTCATGAGGGATGTCCAAAAACGGGTTGGTAGTACTCCCAATTCGACTGATGGTCTTAGGATGTGTTCCATTAGCCTTCTCCTCTGTACCTTCTGAGGGAGATTTTTTTTTCTCTTCGTCATCTCTAAATTGGAGAGAAACAAAGACTGAGCTAAACATCTACCATAATATTCAATAAAAAGCTATTTAGTGTAAAGAATTACCTTGTATTCTAATGGTCTCTGACTTTTCATAATAATCACTATGATTAATAGCAGTCACCATTTAATAGATACCTTCTGTATACCAGATATTAATGATCATGACAGTCTTAAGAATGATATTCGTATCCTCTACGGGTGACCACTACAACACCTGGCTAGTTATTCTTAGTCGAGATAGGGTCTCACTCTTGCTTAGGCTGGTCTGAGTTCAAGACATTTTGAACTACTTTGGCCTCCTAGAGTGCTAGAATTATAGGCGTGAGCTGCCACACCTGGGTGAGTTTATTATTATTATTATTTTTTGAGTTTATTATTTTTTAAACTTTAATTATTCAATCTTTTTATAAAAACTTCAAACAAAATAACTACCATTAAAATATATTTTAAACTAATCACAAAATGAGTAGTTATCAGAAGTATTTGATTTGACCAGAGAAAAATAGCCTTTCCCCCCACTTTTGGTATTTTCTAAGTAATTATGACATATGTGAAGATGAAACTGTACTCTTACATATCAGTGCAGTAGTACCTCCAAAGTTAACTACCTCCCTACAGTGACCACCTCTTTAAGTTGAACCAGTTTTCACAGACTGGACATGCACCACATGTACATATCAGCACAGTTGGCCTAGTTCCTTATGTCGACCACCTAGGAATACTGACCAGTTTGTTATGGTCCCTTGAGTGATCAACTTACAGAGGTTCTACATCTACTTTTATTTTTAAAAAATTTCAGGCTTGCAAGTTAGTGCACAAAGTTCCCATATCCCCAGCCTCCCCTAATATCAGCATCTTCTACAACCATAGAATTTTCAGAACTAAAGAATTAACATTAGTGCAATACCATGAGTTAAACTTCAGACTTTACTGAGATTTTGTCAGGTTTCTTTCATTATTTTTTTTTTCCTATTCTAGGATCCTATGTATTGTCCTACAGTGCATCTCTTTAGTCTCTTCCAGGCCATAACAGTCCTCAGTCTTCCCTTCTCTTTTGTGACCTTGACACTTTGAAGAGCACTGGTCAGTTACTTTGTAGAATACCCTCAGTTTAGGTTTGTCTGATGTTTTCTCATGATTAGGTCAAGGTTATGCATTTTTGTGGAAGGAAAGCACATAGGTGATGCCCCCTTCTGTCTGACAGTTTCTATACTGTAAAGTTACCTTTTAACTTTGTGTCAATAAATGTTGGGGGGGTACATATTTTGTAACTATGCAAATTTTCCTTTAAATTGTGCCCACTAACTTTAAAATTCATTAGTGGGTGGTGCAACAATTATTACTGTGATTTAATGGTTCCCTCATTTATTCTATATTCCTTAATTGAAATTCTTCTGTAAATATGGACACATGAATATTTCTTTCATTCTTTGGTTATAATAAAATACCATGGTTAATTTATTGTGAACATTTTTCTAGCTTTGGCCTTTGGGAGTTAAATCAGGTATGCATCTATGAATATGACTTAATTTTAGGTATTATAAGATAATACAAGCTCATTTTGAATTTTCTTTGTCTCAGTCCTGAAATCAGTACTTCTCTAAGGAGTACTGGTTCTTTTTACTGGAGAACGGCATCTAGAAACCAAATGTAAACACTAGATGTGTTAATCACTTCTAAGTGCTCTCAATAGACAGAGGTAGGGAAATACAATTATGGCCAAGGTCAATGACAACAACATATAGTGTACAACTATGGCCCCATAAGATTATAAGGGAGCTGACAAATTCCTATTATCTAGTATTTACTGTGTTTCTCATTGCTATTTTAGAGTGTACTCTTTCTACTTATAAAAAACAAAATGGTTAACTATAAACCAGGCTCAGCCAGTTCGTTCATGAGTCATCCCTGAAGAAGGCAGTGTTATCATAGGAGATGACAGCTCCATGCATGTTACTGCCCCTGAAGATCTTCTAGTGGGACAAGATGTGGGGGTGGAAGACAGTGACATTGATGATCCTGACCCTGTGGGGGCCTAGGCTAATGTGTGTGTATTTGTGTCTTCGTTTTTAACCACAAAGTTTAGAAAGTAAAAAAAATAAATCTTAAAAATAGAAAAGAGCTTAAAGCATAAGGATATAAAAAAGGACACTATTTTTGTACATTTGTATAATGTGTGCTTTAAGCTAAATGTTATTACAAAAGAGTCAAAAAGTTTTAAAAATTTAAAAAGTGTGTAAACTAAGGAAGTTACAGCAAGCTAAGGCTAATTTATAACTGAAGTGAAACTAAAAAAAAAAAAAAAAAAAGAAAAAATTAGTGTAATGTCCTAGGCCTTCACATTCACTTACCACTCACTCACTGACCCACAGCAACTTCTCATTCTGCAAACTCCATTTCTGGTAAGTGCCCTAAACAAGTGGCACCATTTTTATCTTTTATACCACATTTTTATTGTACTTTTTCTATATTTAGATATGTCTTGACACACAAATACTTGCCATTGTGTTACAACTGCCTACATACTCAGTATATTAACACTCTGCACAGGTTTGCGGTCTAGAAGCAAGAGGTTAGACAAGATAGCCTCTGAGTTCAAGCATTCCACCCACCTTCCCTCCCACAGTGCATTGTAGGCTATCTCATCTAGGTATGTGTAAGAGCACTCTATGTTTATACAAATATCTTCTACTGACACATTTATTAGGATGCATCACTGTCAAGTGACACAAGGATGTATATATAAGTATATCCGTGTATAGTCACCTATATTTATTGGTGTATACCCCCAACCATCCCTGTTGAGTTCATACTGATAGCTCCAAACTTGGCCAGCATAAGATTCATTCCAGCCTTCCCCCTTTGCTAACTCGTAGTTCTTCAACACTGAGAAACCTGTCTCTCATTATCTACAAGATATTTATTAGTTTAACCACAGCAAGCATATAAAGTAGCTTCAGAATTGCTAGCCCATGCCTCTGTGAGACAGCAATCTATTAAAGCATAGTGTTTGTGTACAGTTCTTCTGTCTTACACAAAATATAGTTCTTCTGTCAAAATACTGTTTTCCAAAGTGATTGGGTCAGCTCCTTCTTTACTCTCCTCACAATAATTACGTGGAAATAAACATTCCTTTGTTATAGTCTGAATGCCATCTTGCATTTCCCATATCCTAATGCTTAAAAATACATGTTTTGAAAAATGCACTTCTTGTGATAGTTTTATGGATTTAGATAATGCACAGAGTCACGTATCCACCACATAGAAAAGTCCTATCAACTCCAAACTTCCCTCGTGTAGCTCTTTAAGTCAATGCCTCTCCCCAACCAATCCCTGGTAGCTGTCTCTTATCCCTGTAGTTTCGCATTTTCCAGTAAGGCATATGAATGTTTTTTTTTCACTTGGTAAAATACATTTAAGATTCATCCATCTTGTTATGTGAATCAATTATTTGTTTCCTCCAACTGTGGAATACTCTTTTCATTGTACTCATATTAATTTATTTATTTTATTAGTTTGTTTATTCACCTATGGAAAAACATGTAGGGTTGTTTCTAGCTCTATATTTTATTTTTATTATTTTATTGTTATTTTTAAGACAGAGTCTCACTTTGTTGCCCTGGGTAGAGTGCTACGGCATCATAGTTCACAGCAATCTCTTGGGCTCGAGTGATGCTCTTGCCTCAGCCCCCTCTACCCTCTTCCCTGTAGCAGGGACTACAGGTGTCTGCCACAATTCCCGGCTATTTTGTAGAGACAGGTTCTCACTCTTGCTCAGGCTGGTCTTGAACTCCTGAGCTCAAGCAATCCGCCTGCCTTGGCCTCCCAGAATGCTAGGATTACAGCATTTTTTACTAAAAAAAAAAGGAAAACATTAGTGTAATGTTCTAGGTTCACTTACTCACTGACCCAGAGCAACTTCTGGGTCATTGTGCCTGGCCCTTGTAATGAAAAATTACTTCTGGCTACACACAACACTATATGATAATGACACAAAAATATAGTACTACCAATCTTTCATAGATTAGAATCAATCCAGTAGATTTCTATCCTTCAAATAAATTATTCCACTTTCCCATTAAGATTCAGCACTGCTATGGTCCACAGCTAATATCATAACCAATGGTGAAAGGTGGAACGCTTTTCCTTTATGACCAAGAACAAGACAAGGATGCTCACTGTTACCAATTCTGTTCAACACAGTTCCGCAAGTGCTAGCAAGAATAATTAGGTAAGGAAAACAAACAGAAGGAAGTGAAATTGTCTCTGCTTGTTGTTGCCATGATCTTTAGGATTTAGAAAATCCTAAAAACTTTTCCCCCAAATTATTGAAATTGATAATCTCAGTAAAGTTTGAGGTTACAAAAATAAATTCTGTTTGTATACACTAACATTGAACTATTCAAACGTGAAATGAAGACAACAACCTCATTTACAATAGCATTAAAAACACTCGGTAATAAATTTAACCAAGTAGATGACAGATCTGTACACTGAAAACTATGAAACACTGGTAAAAGAAATTGAAAAACACACAAATAAATGAAAGGCTTTCTTTTGTGGATTAGAATTAATATTATCAAAAGCCCTACACTATCAAAAGGGATCTCAAGATTCAATGCTGTCCCTATTCAAATTTTGGAAACAAGATGGCCAGGTTACTAGGGTGGGCCCTAATCCAATATGACTGATGTCCTTATTAAAGGGGAAAGTTAAGACACAGGTGAACACACACAGAAGGAAGACCCTGCAAAGCTAGGAGAGAGGCATGGGAGAGATTCTCCCTCACAGCCCTCCAGAGGAACCACCCTGCTTGATCTTGGCCTTCTAGCCTCCAGGACTGTCAGACAATACTGTGCTTTTTAAGTCACTCAACTTGTAGCATTTTGTTACAGAAGCCATAGGAAACCAATATACTTAGATGCTACCTCACCCCAGCTTCTGATTAATTTTACTACCTTTGCTGGTGCGAGTGTACCTTAGTGAACAAAACTCAGGACACCTGGGTCTGAGTACTTGTTCTTCCACAAACTCTACTGTGATCTTGAGTAAGCTATAGCATCTCTCAAGGTCTCAATATTCTCATATGCAAAGTTCTAGGCTTCCTCGAAATTAGTAAATATAAGCCACGCAGAGCCTCTCAGGGAAGTAGGAGCCCAGGATGGACAGTAGGGTGCCTGGAACCCCCACTCACTTTCAACAATACAACTCTTGAAAAAAGGCATGTTTTGGATCCATTCTAGTTCTCGTATTCCACAACTGTAGACTCTGTAGTGTCTACCAGGCGTAAACACAAGAAAAGATTAGGAGATCCCATGTGTCTCCATGACAGCTGACCCTAAATGGAAAACTATGTTGATAAGTTTAGGCCAAATGCTGCAAAAATCTTCTCTACTGTGCCATTGGGCACATGTCCCAAGCCTTACCATGCACGTGCTCCAAAACAACAAAACTGAGTACACTGTAAAGACGGGATGGATGGAGGGTGGAGAAGAAGCTCCTGATCCTTTCCTCTGTGGGGAGCAGACATGATCAGTCCCACTGATACACTTGTGAGTGTCTCTACAGGTGAGGGAAACTCTACCTCTGCCCCTACTTCTCCACCAGCATCATGCAAAGCACTCTATCCTTCTGCTTCACTGAGCAACAAACCCAGTGGAAAATAACATGAAGAAGGAACTTACACAAAAATATGCTTGTTCTGGTTTCTCAACCTGTAATCAGGTTGGGCTGGCAGGGGCAGCAGGCCCGGTGGTCACTTGGGTCTCTATCGTGTTCTCCAACCTAACTTTCAGAGGTGCCCTGCACTCGGTGTTACAGAGCGGAAGCCTGACTTCCCTTGCCTCCACATTCGCCATGTGTACACATTCTTCTAGCCAGACCATGAAAGAAGGGAAGGAGTTACTTATTTTTACAATTAGAATTTTTTTTTAAATTTTATTTTTAGAGACAGTATCTCATTCTGTTGTTCAGGCTAGTGTGCCGTGGTGTCATCATGGCTTGCTATAGCCTCAAACTCCTGGGCTCAAATGATCCTCCCACCTCAGCCTTCTGAATAGCTGGGACAGGACTCCAGGTATGTGCCACCATGCCTGGCTAGGGAAGGGATGCCTGCCATACATAAGGCACCAAACTCTCTCTTGAATCTGAAAGTCATTACTGTGATCATCATAACTTAATTTCCTGACCTCATAAGCCTAAAAGGTAGATGTTATCATCTCAGGGAAGAACAAAGGTCCAGACAGGTGAAGGAAGCCATGGTAAGTGGCATCTTATGGGACTCCTCAAGGCCTCCCTGATTCAAGACATCATCCCTGGGAATCTCTGTGGAATAAGGCAGGCAGCAGGAGGCCAAGCCCTTGCTGCAGGGAGTAAATGCCTGGGAACTGGCATCCCTCCTGTGCTAGGCAGTGGCAGTATCACAATGAATAAGATCCCTTCAGGGACTCATAATCCAGCAGGGGAAATAAACACACACAAAAATGGTAACACATTTCTTTATAAAATAGCATAATATATGCCTCAACATAGTTATGTACAAAGCAGTATAGGACCAGAGAGGAAGGAAGAATCTATACGAAATATTTTCTGGGTGATGGAAACGGGGTGATAGATTGTGGTAGTAGTTACTCAACTCTGTAAAGTTATTAAAAAACCCCATGGAAATCATATAGTTAAACAGGTGACTTTTATAGTATGTAAATTATACCTTAATAAATTAGCCCCTCCCCAAAAAAGAGTAAATGTAGTGGTAGAATTCAGGAACAAAATACTAAGGTAGATATCATCTCAATATCGTGATCAGATGATTGCTGGAGAATAACATAAACAAGGAACTTATACAAAAATATGCTGACTTATCATGGGGTTTCTATTATAACACATCATATTATGCCACAAGGCAGGATGAGTTTAAAATGGATTTTTTGTCACTTACCAAATATATATATAAAAAAAGCATGTAGTTAAATTTAAAAATTCTGCTGAAAATATGAATTACATTTTATTTTCAAAAAAATCTTATTTTGACAAAGGCATCTTAAAAGTTAAGAAAAGGCAATGTTTTCATTTAAAACGTTAAGTTGTCACTAGCCCCTTAATACCAAAAAAAAAAAAAAGGCTGTCATATGCAAGAAAGATGTGCAAGCAACTTGGTTTTCTAAATAAAGGTCCTAACAATATGCAGTATGCTTTCTGAACTAAGACAAACTTAGCCAGAGATGTTTAGTTGGTTCTCAAAAAAAGTTTTTGGAAATACTATGATCAATTCAGATATCAGGTGTTTTCAATTGTTCTACTGACAAATTTTTTTTTTTTTTTTTTGGCCGGGGCTGGATTTGAACCTGCCACCTCCGGTATATGGGGCCAGTGCCCTACTCTTTTGAGCCACAGGTGCCACCCACTACTGAGAAATTTTTAACAGGCAACTAAAAATAATTTTCTTCAGTATTATTTTCTGCCTAGTTAAATTTTTCTCACCTTCTGAAAATGAATGATGTGTATACATTAAAATGTACAAATGCACTAATACTCAAGTCTAAACAACTGTTATCTAAAATATTGAAGGAACTCTATTAGTCAGTTTTCTTTATCTCTTTTTATATCATTCTTTATCAGACATCAAAGGCCTAGCAATTAGAATAGATGATAAAAAATTCTATATGATCAGCATATTGGGAAAAACACTTTTGTTACATCCCAGCCTCGATAATTCTTTTTACCTCAGTAATTCTAAAATTGCTTTAGGACATGTAGGCTACTAACATTGTAATCACATTCCATCTGCTCACCAACCTGTTTGCTCTGCAGATTCTGAAGTTGAAGATGATGTGAAACAAAGAACAATACTTGTAAAATGCATCACTTTCATCATCTTTAGAAATACTAAAACTGTTTTCATAATAAAATCCTTAAAAATTGAGTCACATCAGTCTCATCATTGACAGAGGTGCCACTTACACATAAACTTACTGTCAGTTTAATTTTTTTTTTACTTTGCCCCTTTAAAGCTAAGAATTAGGTGGCAAATCTTTCCAGTTTCCTTCCATACATACCTGAGTTCAGCATACTTGAGTTTGTGGAGAAAAACAAGTACATAAATGTTAAGTGTGAGCTAAGATTAAATGTTAAGTACGAGCTATTATTCAGGTTCTTAAAATTACATTTCACAGAGCTGTCCTAGTCCATTTTGTGTTGTTATAACAGAATCCCACAGACTAATTTATAATGAGCAGATATTTAGTTTTTACAGTTCTGGAAGCTGAGAAGTTCAAAGTCAAGGGGCCAGAAGCTGACAAGGGACTTCCTGCTGCATCATCCAGTGGCAGCAGGTGGAAGGGCAAGAGAGCAAGAGGGGTGTGGACCTGTTTTTACAAAATCCCCTCCCACACAGTGACATTAATAGCCTCGTGACCCAGTTGTCTCCTAAGAAGCCTCCTAACACTGTTGGGTTGGAAAT
Organism: Otolemur garnettii; assembly: GCF_000181295.1. NCBI lineage: Eukaryota > Metazoa > Chordata > Mammalia > Primates > Galagidae > Otolemur > Otolemur garnettii. The sequence goes on along the minus strand of NW_003852469.1, from coordinate 9,643,048 downwards.
TAAGTTCCCAACACATGAAGTTTGGGGAATATGTTCAATCCGGAGCATTCTGCCCCAAATCCCAAATTCATGTCCTTTTCACAAGCAAAATACACCCATTCATCACAGTAGCTCCCATATCTTAGCTCCTAGCACTAACTCAGTAGCCTTACGTCTAAAGTCTCACCTAAATCAGATGTAGGTCAGATTCAAGGCATGATTCAGCCTGAGGCAAATTCCCCTCCAGCTCTAAGTCTATGAAACCAAGTTATCTATTTCCAAAATATTATGGTGGGATAGGCTTAGGACAGACATTCCCTCTCCAAAACAGAGAAACAGACAGGAAGACAGGACTTCCAGTTCCCAAGTAGTCTAAAACCCAAAAGGGAAAACAATATTTAAGTTTTGAGGCTGGAGAATAACCTCCTTTAGCTCCACATCCTGCATCCTGGATATACTGGGTTGGGAGTCTGGGTCCCCATAGCCTCAGGCAGCCCTACCCCTGTAGCTCTCCTGGGCTGGAATCTCATGCCTGTAGCTCTGGTAGGATGACACTGCAAGTTGGTGGCTCTGCAGTTCTGGAGTCTTGGGAGTAGCCTCACTTCCACTGTTTTACTAGGCACTGCCCTAGTGGAAACTCTATGTGGTGGCTCTAACCCCATCTTTCTACAATGCATTGCCCTAGCCCTGGTGGCTATGCCCCATAACAAGTCTCTGTCTAGGCAACAGGCTGTCTGTGACAGCCTCTGAAATCTAGGTAGGGAAAGCCATGCCCTATAGTGCTTGTATTCTGCATGTCTGCAGCATTATTACTGCATGGATGCTGACAAGGTTTATGGCTTGTACCTTCTGGAGCAGTGGTTCAAAGCTGCACTTGAGCTTGCTTAATCCAAGGCTGGGTGGGGGGGACAAGGATCACTGTGCCAGAATGTGGAGAAAAGAATTCTGAGGTGGTTCTGGGCAGCTAGCCCATGAATGGCACCCTGGGCTCGTGCCCTGAAACCATTCTGCCCACCTAAAGCTCTGGATCTATGATGGAAGGGGCACCCTCAAAGACCTTGAAACAAATCTTTGGTGTCATTCTTCCATTGGTCTTACTGGTCTAGGGGTCTTGCTAACACCTCATAACCATACTAATATCCTTAGCAAACAGTTTTTGATTTATTTTCCCAAATAGGATTTTTCATTCTTTACATGGCAAGGCTGAAAATTTTCAGTCTTTCCATTCTCCTTCTCCTTAAAAAATCCCATCTTTATGTCATTTCTTATCTCTTGTATCTTACCTGTACGTGCTTAAAAGCAGCCACACAAACCCTTCAATATTTTGCTTAAAAATTTCTTCCACCAGACATCTTAGTTCATTGTTCATAAATTCTGCCTTCCATAAAGCCCTTGGGCATGGACACAATTCAGACAAGTTCTTTAGGACTTTAAAACAAAGACTGCCTTTGCTTATGGGGTCCATGTTCATAAATGAGTGCCCTCTATGTCAAAAAGGTGGAGTAAGGATATGAAAATCCTCTCCGCATATGTCCCATAGACTATTTAAAACCACATCATGATTGGTGGTCTTTTATCAGGAAAGAATGCCAGTCTGAGCCTTAGGAAAAAAATAAAGCATGATGGCTGTTCTCAAGGGAGGGGGGTAAAATGATGTGTGTCCAACCTCCCATCCATCATGGCTGGGAAATTAAGTTTTTAAAGTTCCTCTGGGATCCCCTTGGCTGAGAAGATAAGGAGGTCTGTTGAGTCAGTGTGGAGCTTAGGATTTTGTTTAGTTCACAATCCTTATAATAAGTACAGATATAGATTCACCCTTAGTTATTCTTCATATATATTGTCTTTTAAGCGTGTGATGCCAATATTAGCATTAGAACTGTTGTTTTGTCAAGAGTTCAGCTTGATGTAGTAGCTGCCACAATAGGAATCTGAGTATAGTCCAACAGATAGCAATTATACTAACAACATTAAATCTAAATCTTATTCTAGTATTCAGTGAGGCACAATGCATATCTAGAAAATAAATTTAATAGTATGGGCATACCAAATGAAGAACAGAGTTGTAGTCCTTCTTACTGGTCAAATATTTCATAGAAATAATTCTATTAATTTTTCTATGGTAAGTTCTCTCTGCCTATGACTTTTTTTTGAGACAGTGTCTCACTGTTACCCTGGGTAGAGTGCTATAGTGTCACAGCTCACAGCAACCTCAAACTCTTGGGTTCAAGTGATTCTCTTGCCTTAGCCTTCCAAGTAGCTGAGACTATAGGTGCTTGCCACAATGTCTGGCTTTTTTTTTTTTTTTTTTTTTTATTAAGAGATGTAGTCTCTCTCAGGCTGGTTTCAAACTCCTGAGCTCAAGCAATCTGCCCACCTCAGCCTCCCTGAGTGCTAAGATTACTGGCGTGAGCCACTGCACCTGGCCTCTGTCTATGACTTCTAATGTCTACTCTACCTCTCTCCCTATATACTCACATTATGCTTTATATATTTACACTATCTGCTATATCTACAACCACTGTCTAACTTATAGCAACTTCTTTTTGCCTATATTTCTTATTAGTAATAATTACTAATTATTACCAACCTACAGATGGTTATTTTGAAGTTTAAAATAAGAACTACTTTTGTTTAAAAATATCTGCGTAAATGACTTGATTCCCAAATAGCTTGCTTGATCAAGAAAGTTTTCCTTCATTCACCTATATCTACTATTATGAAACACTGTTTTGGTTAACAATTTTATATATCAAGTTTCACTAGGCCCTGCATTAAGAAAATAGTTATTTAACATAATAACTATGTTATTTCAAAAAAAGGGAATTAATGTGGGGTATCTTTTTGTTAAGAAAATAATTTTATCTCAAGGTAAAAAATATTTTAAATAAGACTAGTGAGCAACCTTTTCATGAGGATGTAAGTTCAAATTTAAAAAATATACACAAGGAATTTCAATTTTTATTCAGGGACAATTTTAATGTTGGCAAATAAAAAACCAGAGAGAAATACAAGAAGAAAAAATGATAAAAATTTAAATGATTGGCAACAGATTACATTCAAAAAGTGGAAGGTGGTACAACTGAATCAGTCCAAATTAACAGAAAAACTCTCTAGTTAAAATAAAACTATTTGGTCCAGGGCAATAACTGAGATTACACTTTAATTAATATGTACTATTACCTAAAGTGAAATGAGAATCAATACTGAGCAAAGTAATATATGAAAGAGAAATCAAATAATAAAAGTAAAAAAGCTCTTAGAAGGATTCTTTTCTTGGAAAAAGAGATTTTTTAGAGGTCACAGAGCAAAGAGACTTTGGAATTAGTGACCAATTTCAGATTCAGACCCTCGGATTGGATAAAAAATTAAAGTGCCCACATAAAAGAGCAAGTAATAGTTACTCATCGCCTCTGCTTTCCCAATTACACCCATAGATATGTACTTATGCATGTACACTCACAGGCAGTGCTAAACATCACGGCAAAACAGTGGGAGGAAATCTTTGGAAAATTTTGGCAAATCAGCCAACAAACAAGCAGTATTGATCTCCTGAAAAGACCAGGCAGGATTAAAAGCCCACACAAAGAAACAATAAAGAGAAGCCAAACAAAGAACTATCTGTATTTAAAACCCTACTTTTTGAAGCTCAGGGCTATCATCACACATCACCGGAAGGACAGAAAGATCTTGGTGTGCCATCACCCCACCTTATCAGCCAGAACAATTTAATATGTGAAGGCAAATGGGAAACAGTTTAATTTACTAGCAAAGATAACAAAGGTTTTCAACTGCTCTGGTTATGAGTCATAGGGCAACACGAAATAGCAAAGATTATTCCAAGATGCAAGGTTGTGAGATGCTCATTGAGAGATAAAAAGAACAAATGTGCAAAATGGTAAGCAAAGCCAACGCGGTTGTAACCCAAACACTGAGAAACAGGAGAACAGAGGAAATGGCCAGCAGCTCATTATTCACAACTACTTTTATTGTGTCTTAACTAAACTGAGGCTGGATATAGAAATGTTCAATAGTTTTTGAGACCAGATGTGTTAGTCTGTTTTGCATTGCTATAAAGAAAATACCTGGGCTAGGTAATTTTTAAAGAAAAGAAGTTTATTTGGCTCTCGGTTCTACAGACAACTGAAGAGACATCACACAGGCACTGCGTCTGGTGAGGGCTTCAGAGCCCTTCCAATTAAGGCAGAAGGCAGAGGTGGAGCAGGTGTGTGACACGGAGAGGGAAGAAGCAAAAAGAGGGAGGGAGGAGGTGGTGCCAGGCTCTTTTAAACCACCAACTCTTAAGTGAACTAATGGAGTTAGACCTCATTATTTCAGAGAGGGCACCAAGCCATTCACAAGGGATCCACCCCCACGATCCAAACACCTCCCACCAGGCCCCCCACATTTAACACTGGGGATAGAATTTTAATGTGAGCTTTGGAGGGGCCAAACATTCAAACCTTACAACCAGTATAAGGGAGATTTCTTGTAATTCCTAAATATTGTTGTGCAATAATAATAATGGACATGGAAGTCGAAAGGCAGGAAGAGAAGATCGTTAATTTTCCCCAAGAATAAAATTGTACTTATTTTCTGATTTTTTGTTAACCATTTTATTCTCTGAAGATTTTTTTTTTTCTTTCAATTTTTAGCAGGGGCTGGGTTTGAACCCACCACCTCCAGCATATGGGGCCAGCGCCCTACTCCTTTGAGCCATAAGCACCGCCCAATTCTCTGAAGATCTTCATGCAGGTAAATTTTAAGCAACTCTAACACAAGTTAGAAACTCCCTATGTAACTTAACATACTTCACTCTCCCCTGTCCCAATCAGAGTGAGTGATTACTCCTTATTTTATCACTTTGATTGTACATTTTCTTAAGGCCAAGAAAGATGCCTTAATGCCTTACACATTTAAACAACTAAGCAAAGGAAACTGGAAAGAAGGGTCTTACCTCTGTACTTAGAGCACAGCACTGGGCCCAGCACAGAAGCTACTGCTAAAACACCCAAATAAAGAACAAATGACCCGTGTTGCCAAATATGCTTAGAGGAAAAATCTATGAGCATTGAATGATATAAAACTCTTAATGTGCACTATTTTAAAGGCTGGCCCAGACACGTTCAGACATGATCCCTGCTTTCCAAAGACTTTATAAGGCTGTGTGGCTATAGAGAACCCAGATAGCATTGTGCTGCCATGGGCAGCTGGTTATCTGGAGAAACCAATTGTGGTCTTGCCACTATACTACTGATAGTCACTGATGACCGCTTCTTGACTTCATCTGCCTCATATATAAAAGAGAGTATTGGACTATATTTTTTAAAAATACAGATACCTTAAAAAAGGAAATATTAAATAGGATTCTAAATATATATTCAAAAAGGATAAAAGTAGAGTTGCTTTGGTCCGTTGAAACAGGCATGATGCTTGTGGGATGCAGAACTGGGTCACCATCAACTTTCCTTTCTCCCCTCACTCACACCACAAGGGAGGCCCCTGGGATATCTCTCTGGATTCCTAAGGCTCTATGGAGCCTGATTAGAAAACCAGTGCACTACAAACTTCTACGATACCCCCAGTTTAACATTTCACGAGTCTATCATTGGATTTCCTCTAATGTTTGAAATTCATCAAGATACTTCCCATGCAACTACTGTATACACAGTAGCCTATAAATTTTATAGCAGCATCATCTTTCTTGTAACTATTTTCTTAACTCCACCATTGTGTGCTTATCTTATAAGAAATGCAGTTCCTTGCATCATCAGTTACATTCTTTCTAGAGCCTTTTACGGCATCTTCATTATACATAAGCACTATGATCAGCAGAGGAGGGGGAGATGAGGGACTAATGCACCTTACTGCAAAGAACTATGGTGGGGAACAGAAACTGATGGTGTCATCAGATAAGTCATATCGATGCTAAAGGGCTAAGATTATTTCTGGAGGGTCAAGGTCAAGAAAGACTTCAAGGAATGGATAGGAAGGCTTTGAACACAAAATGATTGTGGGGATGTAGGTTCTAAGCAGAGATCACTTCAACACAGGCAACAAAAGCAGGAAGGCATGGGACGAGCCTGGGGAATATGCTTAGGGGCAAGCCCGGTGATATGGGGGCTGTGTGAAGATAGTAATGGGGAATAAAATGGATTGCTGGCAGAATGTGCCAGTAAAAAAACCCTCAAGCATGGGAGAGCTTCCTAGAGGTTAAAGTAGAGAAAAAAGGGGATGGAGGCTCTTGTTAGGTAAAGACCATGAAGGTCTGGGGCAGGGAGCTTTAATGGCAGCAGCAGGAACAGAGCAAAGGCACTGCTGGGAGCCTCCTCTGCAGTAAGGTGGAGCCATGGCAGGAGTCAATAATGACGCAGAGGCTAGAATCCAGGTAAGTCAGAAAATGCTGGTATCATTAACAGAAATGGAGACCACAACAAAGACTGGAGACAGGGCCATGAGAAATATCCTGCAGGAAAATGCCAACCATGAATCAAAACATGGGAAAGAGGACAGAGCCACACACATATCCAGGGGGAATTTTTACATAGATGGCAAATGAAGCTTCAAGAATGAATGAGACTGCTGAGAAAGGTAATATCGAGAGAAGACAATTCTAAATGCTGATGGTAGGGAGGCACCAACATAATGGAGGAAAATGGGTCAGAGACAGAGCAGTTGGAGAGGCACAAGGAGAATTGGGTCTTATAAATAATTACACCCATGCACGATGTTCATCAAGGGAAAAGCTTAGCTTCTGAGCTAAAGGATCACCTACATTGATATACATCTGGGTTTTCTAAAGTATGTTCTAAAGAACACTAGTTTTTATAGATGTTAAAGGGTGTATTATGATCAAAATAAGACTCTGTGATCTTAGAAGTTGGGGTATTGGCCCTTCGCTCTCTTGGAGAAATTAAAAATGCATTGGATTATTAACAGATGAACAAGCCAGTAACAGAGAAATCTGTTCAACTTTGTTTAAACTAGAATTTATCCCAAGATTCATTTGACCCATAATTCTTTTTGTTTTAAATCCATTAGATACAACAGTGCTCTTTCCATAAGAAATGGGTTTAACAATCACTGATGAACAGCAAAATTCAGGAATTTATAGAATATTAGAACTGGAAAGGCTATTTGTGATCATTTCATCCAATTCCTTTATTTTATAGGTGAAGAAAGTTAATTATATGACAAATTACTATAGTACCTTATTCTAATTCTTTTTGTTTGTTTGTTTGTTTTTTATTTTTTGCAGTTTTAGCCAGGGCCAGGCTTAAACCTGCCACCCTTGGTATATGGGGCTGGTGCCCTACTCCTTGAGCCACAGGTACCGCTCCCTTATTCTAATTCTTGATTAAGTACGAGAATGTAAAATATATGTATAGGCATATGTGTAAGCATATGGGAGATAAAAAGAAAAAAGAAGTCAGGGCTTTAAAACCTACAGCATTAGGCATCAATTGAAGAGTAACTTATGTTTAATGTTTTATTAATAAAACATTTCATGGTGTTATCTTGGGGTTATTAGAGGCTCAATAATTGCTCCATTTCACTAAAGAGGAAACTGAGGCAGAGGTTAACTTGCCTAGTGACTCAGCTAGTAAATGAAACCACAACTTCTCTGACTCTGAAATCAGGAGTCCTGAACAAGATGGACTGCTGACCACAAGGAGGCCGCAGAAGAATCCAGTTCCTGGGTAAACTCCCATCCTTCCACCTTTGGGTAAGCCCCAAGATACTGCTTTGTTTTTATCAAATTCCAACTACACATAAGTATAAATAGTCTACTGTAACAAATTCAGTATAACTAAAAAACCTAGATTTATAAAACAGGTCCTCAAGAGTATATTTATTTGCTTTGTAAAATAATTTCATTAAGGAATCTTCAAAATATTCTCTCCCCCTGTGTGAATATAATTATTTAATTTTTACTAATTTTCTCTAGAGTACATATTCTGCATAGGTCAGGGTATTTCAGTGAGGTTCTAAGTAATCATTCACAGTTTTTTTCTAGGAAGCCTACTTTTATTCATGATCTCTCCAATGAAGAATTATCACCGTGGATTTTAAATCATGAATTCTTAATAATCCCTTCATATGGGATTTAAATGTCTCTAAGTGAGTCTCATCGTATATACACACAGATCTATCAACTGTTACATATACATGCAGATATTAAAGTCTTAACTTAAACCTTGACTTTGTAACTTAAAATAGCACCGTATGACCCTGCAGTTAATGAAAACAGTTCAAGAAGTGCTGATATTTTATTCATTCCAACATATTATATGTGAGATATAGTCAATTGCTAAACCATGTTCCCCCAATCTACATATGAAAGAACAAGATTTATCTGCCAAGTTGTGATTCTATAAACCAAGTTGTGAGTTCTCTGTAGACTACATGTTAAAAAAAATTATGGCTGCTTAATATAGGTAAAAATAAAAAATACAATTACATGTAGTTCTAATTATACAACCACTTGAACTCAATTTCCTGATAACTTGATTAAAAATTTAATAAAGAGTCTTCCCTAACAATTTTTTAAAAAATTAATTTTTAATTACTATATTAATAAAAATTTAACAAGAGTAGTATTGCTGGTCTACATAGTCTTAGGTGTAATCTATCTGTTAACAGTATTTCCCAAAGCAGTAATTTGAAACACTACATTTTAGTGTCAAATAGATGTAGGCAATATGGCAAACTCTATTCCTCCTTTGGAATTTGAGAATATCCTTGGGCATTCTATAGTCTAAGCTCCTAGAAGCTCTGCAGTGAAAAAAATAACTTTAGCTTTATTTAATACATCATTTCTCAAGTCTCTCTATTCAAAGAACTTTGTATGTGTGTATGTTTAATATCTATTGATGTCCTGGTACGATCAATATCACAGGAAAAAGAACTGGAAAACCGTGATCTATGATGATAAGGAGACAAGATAAGTGGACGGTATCAAGGTCATTTGTATCGGATTTTGGAAGATAGGTAATTTATCAGCAGATTTTCTTTTGGAATGCCACTTTTAAAAGATACATTAAAAAGAGAATTAATTGTCTATGAGCACAGCAACCAGTATAAAATCCTCTCCAAAAGCCGAACAAGGCATACGGGGTATCAAGAGAAAAATACATAGGATACTCATGGTTTATGTAGATTTTAGACAAGTAGGTAAGACACTTGGTGTAAAATGAGACAATGCATACATATTTAATCCTTCTCTAAGATCACATCCAAGGCATAAAGAAAGACTGTAGGAAAAAAGTGAGTAGTTCATTATTAAAGGGCTGACATCCAGCATACTTACACGGCCCATTCAAGCTTCTCATTCTTGATTGAGTTGTACAGAGCCTGTAAGGAGAGGAAATAAGATCGAATTATTCTTTTCATTCTTTCCACATTTTGAATTCAGCAAGTGATCAAGCAACTCCTTCATAACCTGGCCATGAGAGGATGTGCCTGGAGCCCCTTGTCAGTTACCTCGTTGGCTCTGGAAAGGTGAGGACTATACAGGTGAGATGAATGAGCACAAGGCAAGCAGTGTTTTATGGAAAAAAGAAAAAGAAGCTGTCACAAAGTAAAAATGTCTGTTATAAATAAGACACAGCACTGGATTATGTTTCACCACAGAAAAATACGATGTGATTAGACTGTGCACTGTATTTTTTATTCAAAAATGGTCATGTAGCTTCACTAATTTGGACCTTGGATTACTCATAACTTTTTTCATTAATGGAATAAATAGAACTTTGCATGGAAAGTTAATGAGTAATACATATGGCAGGAAGACTAAAGGCAGATATGGAAAAGCATCTTAGAATAGTTTTAGAGTTTCTATACCAGTGATTTAAGCAGTTTTTATTGTTCTGACATTGTTATTCTGCCTTATATTTAAGTGAGGATTATACAGGTGTGTATGTGTGGCAGTGGAGGGGATAGAAAGCTTCTTTAGAGCGTTGTTAACAATTGCAATACAGGCCTTCCACCATGGGATGACACAACAAGAAGGCCCGCACTAGATGCAAGTGCCTTAACCTTGGACTTCCCAATCTCTAGAACTGTGAAGATACAAGTTTCTCATTTTTTTTTTTTTAAATCACAGCTGTGTACATTAATACAGTCATGGCGTACAATGTGCTGGTTTTATATACAATTTGAAATATTTTCATCAAACTGGTTAACATAGCCTTCATGGCATTTTCTTACTTATTGTGTTAAGACATTTATATTCTACACTTAGTAAATTTAACATGTGCCCTTGTAAGACGAACCATAGGTGTGGTCCCACCAATTACTCTACCTCCACCCATCCAGTTTCTCTTTTTTATAAATTACCCAGCCAAGGTATTTTGTTATAGTAGCACACAATAGACTAAGACAGTTATCTTTTCCTTTTGTGTTTGTGTGTATGGTTAGAATACTTACTATCTGTTCTCATCTCAAATTTCAAGTATAAGTACATTATTATTAAGTATCATCAACAGAAGTTAGGTTTCCAGAACTTATTCATCTGACAACTTCAGGTTTTCACCCTTTAACCTATATTTTCCCATTTCACCCACTCTCCAGCCCCTGTCACCCACCATTCCACTCTCTCTTTCCAGGAGTTCATGTTTTTAAATTTAACATGGACTGTAATTATTATCATGAATTATTATCATGAATGACATTATTTGTCATTCTGTGTCTTACTTCGTTTAGCATAACATCCTCTAGGTTCATCCACGTCATTACAAACAGCAGGATTTCCTTCATTTTTAAGGCTGAGTAATATCCTATTATGTATACACACACACACATACATACACCATACCCAGATGTACACACACTACATTTTCTTTATCCACTCATCATCCACAGACATGTTGTTTTCAATCTTGACAACTGTGAATTGAATAAAGCAATAGTGAACATGAGAGTCCATTTCAAGATAGTGATTTCCTTGGATATATACACAGAAGTGGCATTGCTGGATCTTATGATAGCTCCATTTTTAAGTTTTTCAAGAACCTCTACACTGTTTTCCATAATGGCTTTATTAATTTACATTCCAACCCTAACACTGTGTAAAGGTTCCCTTTTCTCTGCATCCTCATTGATACTTTTTTTTTTAATAAAAAAAAGAAAGAAAACAATTATGATACTGTCTAGTCAGTATAAAACCAACTCCCTAACTCTTTTAGAGGCAGGGTCTTGCCATGTTGCCCAGGCTGGAGTGCAGTAGCTATTCACAGGTGTCTGATCTGGACTCAAGCAATCTTCCTGCATCAGCCTCCTGAGTAGCTGGGCCTCCACCACTACATCTGACCTTACTTTTACATTTTGAATAAGATATTTAAAAAAATACAAATCCATTTCTAAGATATGAAATTGTAACAGCAAATTATCTTGAAGAGAAGAATAACTGTATGTGTAATAACATCATGATGATACGGGAACATTTTTCTTCAAAGGAGCTTGAAGGCTTAGCAGAGACCTACTTTACTTTGAAATGGGAAAAAGGGGAATCAGATGCCAACCACCCCTGATCTTTCAAACAAGGGAACTTGTCCAAGCAGCAGAGCAGAACACAGGGAGAACTGCTTGTATTCCTATCTTCAGCCTCTTTCTATGTCTCATCCAGGGGATGACAAGCATGTAAGCAAATACTGCACACCAACAATGAAAGTATACTCGCTTTTCAGGAGTACCCTTCCAAATTCAGTACAAATGCATTTAGGCCACAGATTTTATATTATTTAAGATTCAAAATGTCTACCCTTAAGCCAGGGTGACTATATCAGTCACTTTAAGTACTATGAATAATACGGTAGCAACAACAGTCAGAACACACTCGATTCTTAGTAGGACATGGTAGAGTATCCTCAAACACAAAAATGATACAACATCAAATTAAAATACAGGACACATCAAGACACAAAGATCACGTTATAAATTGGATATTCTTTTTGAAGAACTCAAATTGACTGCAGAACTACCACCTAAGATATAGCTGATGTCTCGTGAAGCTGAACAGCTAGGGAAGTGCAAAAAGAATAGAAATCTAACTCTAATCTCGGGGGTTTGCTGGATAAATTACTTTTAAATGGAATCTATTACATGTATGAGCCATTCTGAACCCACAAGTAATAGAGGGCCCAGAAAATGAGATTGAAAAGAGACAGATGATTATAAAGGTTATTTATATACTTCTATCATACTTAATACTACCCTAAGTAATGCATGGTGTAGCCAAGATAAAAATAAAAATCTGTTCATAAAGGTAGACAGTTGAAAATGATATCCAAATATCTAAAATTTTTCTAATATATTCAATTTTGCCCTAGAATAAGTTTTTCAAATGTTTGACCTTAAGAATATTTTGCTTACCGAGAAATGGAATTTTATATTTAAAAATTCTTCCTACTCCATCAGCCAGATATCACATGATGAAAATCTATTATAAAAATATCTTGTCAAATTCCACAGACTTGGCGTATTGTAGGTCAAGTCCTCTCCTTGTGTATGTGATAAAAAATAGGTTTCTTATTGCGACATGTGCCAAATAGAAAAGGTACTTGCCATCCCCATTCTTTTCAATTGAACGATTACAAAGGAATTTTCCTGATTCTTTGTCATGTTTTCTGGTGATCCATTATTTTTCTTAATAAAAAGAAGATGTTTTGCAAAAGCGTCCAACACTTACATATCCTTATCACAATCTCCTATCCTTTTATCTCCCTAGCCCAGTTGAGAACTGAATTCCCTTGCCTCCTCTATCTCTAGCCCAATACTCAGCAGAGGCACCACACTCCCATCCCTGTAACCAGTCTTGTTGATACCTTCAACTTTTTTGCTCCACTGTTGCTCTGTTGTACCTGAAAACAGACCCTATGTAACCCTTGACCAATCTTAGCCTGTGTTAGCTAAGATTGCTAAGATTTCTTTTCATTTCAAATCTCAAATATCTCAACTCTTACTACCTTAAGCAAAAGGGGGGAACTTCATGGTTAATGGAGTTAGATCATGAAAAGGGAGCAATGGGGCTGGCCTCAGGAATGCAGGAATTTTACTCTCCCCTTCTTTCCACACTAAACACTCCTTAGTCCTTTTCTCTACTCTACAAGACACACATCCATTAGCAGCAAAGAACTGTTTTTCTCTTACTGAGAGACAAAGGGTGTGAATAGCTTTTTTCACACCCTTTTGTCTCTCAATAAAAGAAAATAGTTCTTTCTTCCAGCTCCAGTAGGAAAAGATCCAGGTAAAGATGCTCACTGGTGTGGTTCAGTTCACTCCTCCTCCCCATGGATGGATCCATGTGGCTGGGAGACGATGTGCTATGATTTTATTTATTAGTTTTATTATTTTATTTTAAATTTCAGATAAATACGAGGGTACATATGATTGGGTTGCATTGTTCACACTGGTAAGGTGAAGTGAGTTGAAGTTGAGTCTTTCATCCAGGAAATGAGCCACATACAGACCCCTACATTGTACCCATTAGATGGGAACTTACCAACCCTCCTCCCCTTTTCTTGAATTTAATTGTGTTTTTCTCTCATAGGGGCCTGGAGTTGTTGATCTACTAGTTTCAACATAGCATTATGTACATGAGATGTTTTCCACTCTTGAGATAGTTTACTCAGGAGAATGTTCTCCAAATCCATCCAGGTAAATACAAAAGATGCAAAGTCTCCATCTTTTTTGTGGCTGAATAGTAGTCCATGGGATACACGTACCACATTTTATTAACCCATTCCTGTGTTGAAGGGCACTTGGGTTGTTTCCACATCTTTGGCGATATGGTGCTATGACTCAGCCCATCCCTGAAGTCGGGGGTAGGCTTGGGTAGTTGTTAATGAGAGGGAGTGCTGATTCAGCCACCAGCACACTGCTCCTTAGCTTTACAGCCTCCCCGTGAATATGTGTCTGAGTCAGGGCTACCAGCGAAAAGCAGACAGTAGCACAAATTAATGCCACTGAACATGCATCATCTAAAATTCAGCAGGGCCTTCATTCACCAGCCTCTATAATTTCTTGCCATCTTATCTAAAATGCACCTGCCCTGGTACCTATTCTTTTCTCCTTGCTGATGGTAAGGGAAGACACAAAATGGAATTTCTGAGCTGAACAGGGACTAAGAGATGATAGAACAAATGCTTCTTTACACAGATGAGGAAAATGAAGCCCCATGTTCATTAACCTCTCTCAAGGTCTCAAGGTGTTTTTCGTAAACTTTGACTGAGAAACAACATTTCCCTCCATGCTTACTATCAACTAACTACATTCTCTCTTTGTGAGATCAAACTTTACAGCCATAGTTATGTCTGGCCCAAATTATGGTCTACACGAAGGGTAACAAGGTATATGCCTATTTCAGAACATATTCAAATTACCCTGATCACTGTAATATTCTATTCTTAAAAGGTGAGATTAAACAAGAGCCACTGTTGCTAGGACACATGCTTGAAGTGCCTCTGTGGGTGAGGGTGATGAGCTTGCTGCACGGATCCCACCCTCGCAGGCAGCTCACTCCTGACCAAAGGTATCTGCCGTGAGAATGGTTAAAAATGGCAGGTATAGTCCACAGCTCAGGAAGATAATTCACCTCTATGGCCTAGCCCCAAGAGGGCAGTATTTTTGCTGCTGTGAAGGTTGATTAAGGGACCCCCCCAAAGATGTCCAGTTCCTAATTTCTAGAACCTCTGATGTTACCTTATATGGCAAAAAACTTGAGATGGGAAGAGTACCTGTCTAGGCCCTAACCGTACCCCCACAAGTGTCGTTAGAAAAGAAGGTAAAGGGAGATTTAAGAAAGACAGAAGACAGGACGGCAACATGAAGAGAGGAACACAGAGATTGGGGTAATAAGGACAAACACCAGGGAACAGTGGCAATCACCAGAGGCGGAAGAGGCCAGGAACAGACCGAGTGTCCCCTAGATGCACCTGAGGGTACACAGCCCTGTGGATACCTTGATTTCAGACTTCTTTCCCCCCTAAATTATGGGAGAATATAGTTCTGTTGTTTTAAGACACCAAGTTAGTGGTAAGTTGTTACAGCAGCCCTGGTAAGCTTACACGTATCAACCAGGGTATAAGTGGAAGGTAAATTTCCAAGCGAAGAATCATCACGTACCCACAGGCTGATTTTCAGAAATATTTCCAAGATCAGTCCCTACGCAAAACAGTCTTTCACCATAACGGTCTCATCTAAAGATATGAGGGCACACACCAGTCAGCCAAGGAATTTTAAAATAACATTGCTTATTGCACCCTATCCTAGGGCTACTGGATAAGCTCCCTAGATGAGGAAATGGTGCGGGAAGATTCCCAAATACTCCACACGTGACTCTGATGGGAAGACTTGGTTAAAAATCACTGCTTTGTGAATTTATTGATCTTTCCTTATAACTGAAATATCTGCAGGATAGGGAGCTAGATGACAACCACATGCCTCTCATGACATGGAACAGGACAGAATAATTCTTCAAATTTGAGGATCACAATTTTTAAGAATGAGAAAGCCAAGTAAATGGCTCAAATTACAGAGAAAAGGGTATTTTAGTCTAAATTTACTTTTGAGTCTTTGTTCCCCACTTTTGATTGCTTCTCAGGGATGATAAAATGCAATTTTATTCAAGGCTTAGCACCGTCACTGCCTGCCCACACATGGCTCTCTAAAGTTTTTCCACATTACCATGCATTGTGTAACCATGAGTCTCTCTCCCCAGCCCATTTTGTACAGTTGGAGGAATTCATGCGTTTTCGTTCAATCATCTCTAAACTCTAATTAACTTTTTTCTCTGTGGTCCTTGAATCATTATGGAAAGTATGGAGGATAACATAGCTTCCACTTTCAGTGAAACTGACAGAGACCACAGTGGAATTTGTACTCAGAAAGAATTGTGACATTATCGATACCACGACTACCTCTTCCAACTGCAATGCTGGCTCATGCAGATATTGAGATCAAGCAGACTTGTAAGCGCAGAATTAAATATGCACCATTCTGGCAGTGCTATCAGAGAGAAAGCCTATTTGAAAAAGACATTGGTTAAAAATTAATGATACTATTAGTTCTCAGATGAATGCAAAATGGTTAGAAGAACTCAAATACTCTGCAATAGTCTTCAATTTTAATTATTCTCTCTAAGCCTTAAAATAATATTGAAAAACCACATTATTTGTCACTAAAGGAACCTTCTCCAAAACCAATATTTGGAGCTTACACTTTGTATGTCTGCTCCAACACCACAGGACTTTATACACGTATCTGTGCAGTGTACTGAATAAGGTGACAGGTGAGAATTATGCTTTTTCTTAAGTGACAAAGGTAATTGTCCACCACAAGTGAAAAAGGATGAAGAGCCTGATGCCTTGACCACAAGAGAATTCACAGGTAGATCCATTTTAGGGAGAACTACATTCTGAAGATGACTTTCTGGAAACTCAATCCCCTTTAAATCATCAGTATCCCCGGGCACGCTGGACGGCTTTCATGGACCCATGTTTAAAGGGTGCTACATTAAAGGGCATAAATTCACACGCAAACTTATCCACGCCCATCTCTGTAGGTCTCACTCTGGGTGATAAAGCATGTTTGGGTTTGGTTTGTGTTGCTTCACTTGTTATATGTTTTTCTGGGATGTAGCCAACATGTAAATAGAGCCCAAATCTATACTCTTGGCAATGATCTTAACCTTGTGTTGTGGTGCACTTCAAAACCCAGTCAGCAATGGCAAAAATACCTAACCATGAACGAATGTACTAGCACGGACTCATAATGAACACTAGAAAATTAATTTAAAAACCTTTATCTTACTGAAAGGGAATTCTGAAGCATAATTAATATGTATGATTCATCACATAATTAACATTTTCAAGCACATTCTAGAGGCTAGGGAGGCATTATGCTAGGTGCAGGCGAATCTATTTGCCTTCCAGGGGCCTCTTATATAAGGCGCACGAAATGTGCTGCTACCCCCGACTGAACTTCACCTAGTAGAGAATTAGCAAATGAAACCAGCTGATTTTTTACTTCCTGCTTAAAATGTACAAGACACGTTCACACACAGTATCTAATCTGTGGCTGTATGCTATATATATTTTCTTTAGAGAAAAATCTAATAGATGAGAGAACAGACCCAACCTTAGGAGCTAAGAATTGGAGGCAGGTAGGTGGGGCGCCTAATTGTCACGAACTTGCCTGTTTAAGATAAGTCAGTAAATTTCCCTCACCCTCATATCCTTTTCAGGCAATACGGGAAGGCTGTATGTTTTTATCATTCTTGGTCCCCTTCCGGATCTACCATCCTATTCCACGATGTTATTAGAAAATGATCTGAGATACCACATGCCAAATTCCCAAATTAGTTCTTTTCCCAGTGTCTGCCATCTTTCCCTGTGGCTCAGGACATTTTTCTTTGTCATTGTTACTGATTAGCAACATCACTACCTGCTCCCAGATCCCAGGTGTGGCTCTTATAAAGTACCAAATGCGTAGTTCACAATGGCACATACGAGGCGCGACAGGCAGAGGGTGTGGGGGCTCAAGCCAGAGAGAAACACTTCCTTGAGGGGGTGAGGGTGGCACTCGGTGGTACCTTCCTGAGCTAAAATAGTCAGGACCACCATGCCTTTGTTATCAGTGAAGCAAAAATATACAGCCAAAGACAATACTAAATAAAAACACCCACCAAAGGGTCTCACAAGCAGCTCGCACAGTGCAGAAAACAAACTGGAAAGAATCGAAACGGAACCAGGCATTATCCTTTATGCCAACACAATATCACAGACCTTTCCTAATGTATGTATGTATGCATTCATTCATTCATTCATGTTGGGGGCAGATGTAGTCAATAAGATGTACACACAGAGCACGCTCCTCCTGAAGGGCTTTTCATACCCTTATGATTAAATTCCATTTGACTGGCTGCTGTGTTTAAGGGAAAGTAACTTAAACACTTAGAGATCTAAAAGTAGACCTGCCATTCAATCCTACAATTCCTCTACTAGGTATATATCCAGAAGACCAAAAATCATCACATTATAACAAAGATATATGTACAAGAATGTTTATTATAGCCCAATTCATAATTGCTAAGTCATGGAAGAAGCCCAAGTGCCCATCGACCCATGAATGGATCAATAAATTATGGCATATGTACACCCTGGAATATTATGCAGCCTTAAAGAAAGATGGAGACTTTAACTCTTTCATGTTTACACAGATGGAGCTGGAACATATTCTTCTTAGCAAAGTATCTCAAGAATGGAAGAAAAAGTATCCAATGTACTCAGTCTTACTATGAAACCAATTTCATAAGAAAGCTATAACCCAATTATAGCCCAGAAGAAGGGCAAAGGGGAGAGGGAGGGGAGGGGAGAACAGAGGGTGGGTGGAAGAAGAGTAATTGGTGGGACCACACCTACAGTGCATCTTACAGGGGTACATGTGAAATTTACTGGGTGTAGAATATAAATGTCTTAACACAATAACTAAGAAAATGCCCTGAAGGCTATGTTGATCAGTTTGATGAAAATATTGCAAATTGTATATGAAACCAGCACATTATAGCCCATGAATGCATTAATGTACACAGCTATTATTTAATAAAAATAAATAAATAAATATACTAAGTATAAATAATACTATTCCAACTATAAACAAAACTTTCAATACTGAGATAGCCACCAAGTTCCTTGCTGAGCAAAAGTTTTAGATATAGGCATATCCTGTTTGGTTATACTTCGCTTTATTCTACTTCACAAATATTGTATGTGTTTGTCCCCTAGTCACTAATCTACCAGGGAACAGTATTTTTTAACAATTGGTGATTAGTGGTAACCCTGGGCCAGGTAGGCCTGTGAAAACCATTTTTCCAATAACATGTGTTCACTTCTCGTCTCTGTGTCACCTCTTGGTAATTCTTACAAATTTTATACTTTTTCATATATTTGTTATGGTGGTCTCTGGCAAGTGATTTTTTTTTTCTTTGAGACAGAGTCTCACTTGCTTACCCTCAGCAGAGTGCTGTGGCATCATAGCTCATAGCAACCTAAAATTCTTGGGCTCAAGTGATTCTCTTGCCTCAGCTTCCCAAGTACCTGGGACTATAGGTGACTGCCACAACACCTGGCTATTATTTTGTTTAGCAGGCCCAGGCAGGGTTCGAACCCACCAGCCCTGGAACTTGTGGCCAGCACCCTAACTACTGAGCTACAGGTGCCCATCCTGATCAGTGATTTTTGATGTTACTATTGTAATTTGTTTTGGGGGTCACCATAAACCATGTCCATGTAAAAGGGTGAATTTAACAAATGTGTGTTCTGACTGCTCTACCACAGTGGTGTTACCCCGTCTCTCTCCCTCAGCCCTCCCTATTCCCTGAGACACAACAAATATTGCCATTAGGCCAGTCAAAACCCCATAATGGCCTCTAACTGTTCAAGTAAAAAGAGGAGTCTCACCTCTCTAGTTTTAAATCAAAGTTAGAATTGAGTTTAGTGAGGCAGGCTGAGATAGGCTGAAAGCAAGGCCCTGGTACCAAATGGCCAAGTTGTAAATGTAAAGGTCAAGTTCTTGAAGGACAGTGAAAGTGCTGCCCTGGTGTCCACATGAATGATAAGCCAAACAGCCTTACTGCTGATATGGAACAAATTGAGTGGTCTGGACAAAAAGATCAAACCAGCCACAATCCAAGCAAGGCCCTAACTCTCTCTATTCCACAAAGGCCAAGGGAGGTGAGGAGGCTACAGAAGAAAAGTTGGAAGCTAGCAGGGGTTGGTTCATGAGGTTTAAGGAAAGAAGACATCTCCATAATGCAAGGGTAAGCAGCAAGCTCTGATAGAGAAGCTGACACAAGATCTCTAGAAGATCTAGCTAACGGATGGAAGGCGGCTTCGCTCAACCACAGGTTTCCAATACAGACGGAACAGCATTCTATTGGAAGAAGATGCCATCTAGGACATTTATAATTTGACAGGAGGAGTCAATGCCTGGTTTCAAAACTTAGAAAGATAGGCTGACTTTCTTGTTGGGGGCTGATGGAGTCAGTGCCTCCATGTTGAAGCGAATGCTCCATTGCCATCCTGAAAATTCTAGTGTGCTTCAGAATTATGCTCAAAGGACTTTGCCTGCGCTCTATAAATGAAACTACAAAGCCTGGATGGCCACTATAAATGCCCACTATTGAGATGTACTGCTTAGAGAAAAGGATTCCTTTCAAAATATTCCCAGGTACTGCCAACCCACTTAGTTAACCTAGAGCTCTGGTGGAGACGTACAAGGAGACGAATGTTTGAATGTTGTTTTCACGTCTGCTAACACAACTTCCACGGATCAAGGAATGACTTTGCCTTACAAATCTTATTAAGAAGTACATTTTGTAAGGCTAAAGCTGCCGTAGACAGTGATTCCTCCGATGGATCTAGTCAAAGTCAGTGGAAGATGTTCTAAGAAGGATTCATTTCAAGATGCCATTAATAACTTGTGATCTGTGCGAGGAGGTCAAAAGATCAACATGAACAGGGGTTTGGAAGAAGGTGATTTTAACCCTCATGCGTGACTTTGATGAGTTCAAGATTTCAGTGGAGGAAGTAGCTGTAAGAGAACTCGAATGAGAAGTGGAGCCTGAATGTGGGATCCAATGGCTGCAAGCTCATAATTAAACTTCAGTGGACTTTCTTCTCATAGATAAGCATAGGAAGTGGGTTCTTGACATGGAATCTACGCCTAGTGAAGATGCTGTGAACTCTGTTGAAAGTACAACAAAGGATTTATAATATCCCATCAACTTTGCTGATAAAGCAGTGGCAGGGTTTAAGAGGATTGACTCTAATTTTCAAAGAAGTCCTAAGTGGGTAAAATGCTATCAAACAGCATTCCATGCTACAGAGAAATCTTTCACGAAAGAGAAAGTCAACTGATGCAGCAAACTCATTGTTGTCTCATTTTCAGACATTGCCACAGCCACCCCAACCTTCAGCAGCCATCAGCATCAAGACAAGACCTTCCACCAGCAAAACGATTATGACTCGCGAAGATTCAGATGATTGTTAACACTTTCTAGAAATATTTTAAAGTTAAGCTATGCATATTTTTCAGACATAATGCTATTGCACACTGTATAGATGACAGTATAGTGTAAATATAATTTTCACATGCACTGAGAAACAAAAAGTTTGTGCAAACTGCTTTACTGTGATTTTTGCTTTATTAAAGTGATCCAGAATAAAAACAATTTCTCCTGGCTAAAACTCTAAACATCTCCTAACGAATCAATTTGAATATCAAGTCCAAATGCTGGTTCAGCACCAAAAAATAAACTAAGAACTATAATTCGGGCAGTGCCTGTGGCTCAAGGAGTAGGGCGCCAGCCCCATATACTGGAAGTGGTGGGTTCAAACCCAGCCCTAGCCAAAAAAAAAAAAAAAAAAAAGAATTGTAATTCAAAAATCTATAGGAGTTAGCAGGTCACATACATGAGTGAAAAAGGCCAGGAAGAGTTAAGGGATTTGTAGAAAGTTCCATGTAGGAAAAGCTGATAATCAGCTATAACCTGATTTCAGGTAAGAATGTAGATTCACTGTTGCTAGTTAGCATTATTTTTTGGAAGTAGCAGGAAGTAGAACTATTCAAGGCTGACAGATTTTTCAAGTGTGGCAACAAAAAAGTTAAACTACGGTGGGCCAGACAAATACATCTATTCTCCAACTGGATGCCCATTTTGAAACTCTCATTTGAAAGATGTGATTAAAAAACTGTAGGAAGAGAAGAGTAAAGCCTCGTGGAATAAATTCCAGTTGATGATTTAGATTTAAACTTCTGAATATTTTGTTTCGCCTGATGACATTTCTGATTTGGTGATGATGCTCTAGCTATTTTGCAACTGCTGATACTCTGTGGACGAAATGTAATGACCAGTGAAGTTGCATTATGGGAGTTGCTGTGCTGAGAGCTTCCCTTTCATTTAATCTCAGGGAACCCTTAACAGCAAACATAATTCTTTCCACTTTAGAAATGACATAAGTTATGCTTATAAAGGTTAAATGGCCTGCCCAAGGTCAGATAGCATAGCTGGGGATCTGAAGACAGGCTTTGGTCTGTCACAGGTCACAGTCTGCTCCTTAAAGTTCCCTAATCACAATACAATACTGACATCATATATATAACTTTTACACACACACACACACATATATATGCATATGGTACATTAATATATATTATCAGTGATAAATTTTGCAACTCTGATAAATGTTTCGTTGTTGGAAAAAACTAAAAATCAGAATTAATGAAATTAACAACAATGCTGTCCATGTTATTATATTTCTTACCCTTTAGTTTGATATATTGGTGCAGGACCTGTTATTAATTTATATGAAAATAATACTTTCACAGGGAAAGATATAATCCTAAATTCACAGTTAAGAAAACTTATGGTCATAATATATGTGAAATGTGAATTGGTGGTTAAGAGTCCACATTTTTTTTTTTTTTTGGCCGGGGCTAGGTTTGAACCCACCACCTCCAGCATATGGGGCCGGTGCCCTACCCTTTTGAGCCACAGGGGGTGCTGGAGAGTCCACATTTTCATTAAACACATTGAATTTTATTATCTGTCTGCACCACTTGCCTACTTGGCATACTTTGTTTATAGCTTGGAAGGAGCTCATGCTGTTATTATCTTAGCAAATCACCTTCTTCCTTATAAAATGAGTTACAGGTTAACTGCCAGAGGCCTCTTCTGCATATGTGTGGAACTATTTATTCTCTGACCTACGTTAAGTGCTGTGACTCCCAAATTTATTGTGTTCACAGTTGTCTCCTGATTTTAACTCAAACTCTGAACCTCTGAAACTGTCATTTATTCATTGACCAAACATTTGCCTAGATTTGGACAGCTAAGCCACGTCAATGCAAAATAGAACCATAAGCAATCTTCAAAGAAGATTCTGGATTGCATTATATTTGGTATCATCTGTTGCTAGCTACCTCTTGCTGGCAAACCTTAATTGCTGAGAAATAGCAGGCATGAACTAGAATAAAGACTACTTCATAATTTGAGAACATAAAAAAACATAAATTTCAAGTGAACTTATCAATTCCATTTTTTTTAACACCCGTGGAAAACAATCAATTATATTTAATGACTATGGACATGGGAAATTAAGATGCCCAGTTTAAAAAAAAACAAAACTATTTGCTGGGCAACAAATAGAGCCCTTTTTAAAAACCGACTTGTAAAAAGCAATCCCCAGGGGACTTTGACATTTACAGAGAACACTGGGCCTAGGATTTGTTCCTTGCCATTTTCATGCATTAGGCAAAGCAATGAAGACAAACCGAATGGAAATAGATTTTATCCAAAACAATCGATATAGATAAATTAATCTAATCCAGGGGATACTAGGTTTTCAAATTTCATAAACAGGAAGATTTGCAAAAAAGGTTTAGGGAACTCCATAGTGAAATACCAGTTTTTCATTTTGCTAAGTGAGAAAATAAAAAATAAAACAACAACAAAAAACTACTAAGTACTGTCACTATCATTCCATAAAATAAGCAGTATAGATAATCTCCGAAGAAAGATATGTTTTTTAAGGAAGAATCAGTCTTCCACTAACATTTCATTATAGACTGAAAACTGACAGTAAGTAACAGAAGAATATGGTCTAATGTGGTCAGTCTGATAACTGCTACAGCACATGTATAAGGTCTCAGAAAAGATGTAACTCTTAAACACTGGAACTTACTCCAATCTCATATATATCTATATATGCTGTCTACTTTCCTCTTGTTCAATTTAAACATTTTCTTAAGGCAGTACTTGTACATCATTTATATAATCAAAAATTAGTACATGATGAAAATAAGGTACATAATGAAAATGACAATTCTTAACTTCATCTCTGGTTCTTGCTGCCCAAAGGTAACCTCTTTTGACTCCCTTTGGCTTTTCTATTTTCCATATGAACTACAGACATTCAACTGTGGAACTCTGGAAAAAGAGCATTTATTTATTACTGCATACATGTGAACACACATGAACCCCCTATCCAACGCTCTCTTTCTCTCCAGTCCCAATCTTTCTATTAAAATTATATCACAATCACAACTTGGGGCCTCCTCAATCTTCAGGGCCTATGTTACTCTGACTACACAGATATACTTCACTGAATCAATGAGGGACCCTATGCTCCATTTCCTTTTTGGTAAGCTTTTGTTTTCCCTGGAGTTAATCATCACTTCCTTCTGTTGTTGTTTACTTCATTTTCTATTTCTGTCTGATTCAACTCCACACTCTGTAACAGTTACTCTCTCGGGGAGGCTGTGGGGGGCCTAACTTCAGAATCCTCTAGGCTTCTGCTCCAATCAGCGGCTTGGTTTCTATCTCCCGCACAGCTGCTGCCAGGGGGCTTCCCTTTCCCATCTTCCTGGGGACTCCCTCTCCCTCTCTGTTATCACATTTCCTATTACTAGATACCAAACCCTCTCTTTAACTTCAAGTAAATGAGAAAAAGTGTGTGTGGGGGGGGGTGGGGGGATGAGAAGAAGAGACTCCCTGTTGTGAAATGTTTATACTTTTCACCTAATCCTGTTATTTTCAACGTGGGGATTTCACTGCAGGCCTCAATTAGTCTGATTTCCTAAATCCAAAGCCTCAGGGTTAAACTCACCAGAGAGGAGGGGAAGGGGCACTTGGCTACACAAAGCAGGGGAGGACATGGAGAGGCTCCAGTTACAAATTTTAGAGGCTTGAAAGGGATCTTTCTGTTTTGACGCCCTGCCCTCAGAGGTAGCCAGTGACCCCGATTTCTGGGCCTTTCTTCTATTCTAGGAATAAATCAGTTTGGTTGCTTCTTTCCTCAGCTCCCAGGTCTGCAGGCACGTGGGTTTCAGCTTTCCCAGGGGCACTAAAACAGTTAACAAGTCTATCTGAAGTCCATCTTTCAAAATCTGTTGTCATCTTGAGGGCATACATTCTCTTCTCAATGTCTTTGAAGATCTGAGTTCTATTGTCAAGTTAGTGAAATACAGGTAGGTGTAATTAAAGCACATTGTTACCTTAAACACTAATTTTAAGAGTTAAGTTTTTGCCATGAATAAATAACCACTTAATCTTGATAGAAGCCAGGGATCACAGCAGGGGGTTGATGAGGCATACAAAAATCCCCTCCCTGCCCAATCATCGGAAAAGTATTCTGGAGAGCCTTTCTAGTTTACCTTTTTTGTTGTTCTTTCTCCTTTTTCTCTCCCCCATCTGATCTGCAGGAAATTTTTTTCTGTGTTTTTAAGAAAGTATACTGAGACAGAGAAGTATCATAGATCATAGAAGTATCACAGATCAATATAAACCATCTGGTACTTTTGGGTGTCCCTTGAAGTGACAGTAAAGAGTTTCTTTTCTCGAGGCATATTCTTCTATCTCTTCGCCTATTATTAGTTAGGTCTAGTTAAGTAGGACCCCCAACCCTTCCAGTTTGTTTATGTTTGGAGCTGTTAGAAAAAGACTGTCAAGAAAAGCTCATAGGGGTATAGGTGAATCTTTCTAAGAGTAGAATGTGAACGTTTTAAAGCAATAACTGAGAAAATGACATGAAGGCTGTGTTGACCAGT
>NW_003852469.1:9585391-9617343 GCF_000181295.1 Otolemur garnettii | reverse complement strand
AAAAGAAAAGAAAAAGAAAAGCTCAATGGGAAGTAATTCCCATGTCATGAGCTGCCAGGCCTCCCGGATTTGGAGAAGGTCTCATTGCCTGCTATGAACACTTTGGCCTACTTCAAGGGATTTCTGAGTTGTTGAGATGAACCTATTTCACTAACTTACATCTGAGTGCAAGAGGGAGCTTAGATTGTCTTGGGTGGTTGCTTAATCTTATTTGACTTACTGGAATCCAATGAACACTTGGCTCACCAGATTTGAATCTGGCAACAATGAGGATATAAGTATCTTTGGTATTTGGGGTGGCATTTCATAAGGTAAAACTTAACTGCAGGCTACAACTGACAGTATGTTATGAGAGGAGTGAGGCTAAGGAGTGAGGGCCTCAACTAGCACTTTCATGAAAACTTTGACATGAAGCATTCCAAAGAATCTACCTAGAACAAAAACAAATTTCATTGAGATCAGATGACCTGTGTGCCCACATGGGTACATTAAATGTTGTACCATCAGAACACGGTTGATTACATTTTTAAGAAGAAATGAAAGAGTAACCTGCTTGAATAAGGCAAAGTCCAAAAATATTAAATAACACTGAAGTCAGAAGAGTAACTTCCACCTTGAACCAGGGAGGAGGAAGCCCCATTGCTGCTCAGAGACTCGTGGTTTCTGCATCACTAGGCAGGATAAGTAAACAAAAAATGTCTTCCAAAATCTCCTCTTAGACCCTACGCTGAGCACCATACCTGAACTCTAAATCCAACAACATAATCGCACTAAAGGCATAATCCAACAACAGGTCGCACTAAAGGAAAGATGTTGTCCTAGAAAATGTAGAAAACCTATCACCCTAGATATATCCCCACGTAAGCTCCTGAGGGCTAACTTCAGGTTATGATGACGTTACAAACTCCCTCCTTCAATAATGACTGTTTTTAAAATGCAAGTATTTTTTCTCTCCCTTAACTGCTGTCAATATCTCACAGATTCTTTTTTTCCCTTCCTCTTGATTTCGACAAGGGTATTACCCGAGCTTGCCACAGATGGGGTCAGAAGGAAGACTTCTTCACCCTCCTGCCTCTCAGTCCCATTTTCCCCTGAGGCTGGCCATAGTAACCAGAATCCCTCTTCCCCAAGGCAGGTCAGAAAAGCCAGAACCCCTCGCCCCCAAGCCATCCATAAAACATTACATTATTCCATATAAAAACTGTCCATAAAGAAATTACATGACCTACCTTGTTTGACTGTATGTCATAAGGCTCTCATTCCAGAAAGGGCCCTGGCCTACACCCAGAAGGGAGGCATGCTGCTCAGAGTGTGCAGGAAGAATCTAGACAGGCAGGCCTCGTGGGCCTACTCAGCACAGTAGCATTACATCCTATTTCTACATGGCTGTCCAGACTTTGTTGGACCTAAGTACAAAAATGGACAGTTTCCCTGTGACTCTGAGCTTTCATTATGAAGGTTCCTATGCATATATGTTAAAATAACCTATCTGCCTCATGTCAGTGATGTTTTCAGCAAACCTTGGGAGGGGGGCAAGAGCCCACAGCAGCAATGACAGCATGGACCAGAATTTTCTTTACAATGCTCAAATACTGCATGGAAGTTTGGAAAGACCGCCTTTAGAAGGACACTGGAAGGATATGTTCAAATATAGTCTACTCAGAAGTGTAGTGGAGCAAGAATGCAGGGTGACACTGGAGTTATTTTAGAGACAATTAAACCAAACACACCACCTATGGTTTTCACTCAAGTGAAATAGGTAGTGTAATGGTGAAGATCTGATGGCTTAATTGCAATCCGGAGTCAACAAGTCTCACCCTATCAGGACTATAGTTTGTTCAACATTCACTCCTTACTAATCATTTGAACATTCTTAAAAAAGGCATTCATTTCTGTGGAAGGACAGTAGCATCTGAGAAATTCACAGAAACAAGCTAAGGGAAAGGGCAAAAATTAAGGGGTAACAAGAATCCCAAACAAACAAAGGCAACAACAAAAACCAATGTCACTTTGCTAGCTTTTATAACTTACGAAGAAAACCACAGGGAGTGGAAGACTTTGTTGTGGGGCAAGTCTGACTCAGGTCAACCTGGAGGGGATTAATCGCTATTGATAATGATCATGATATAGATAATGACAATCTGCAGCACCACTTCCCAGAGGAAGCCAGGTCTCGCCTTCAAATCTCCGTTGGGTACGGAGATTAAATCACACCTGGAGGAAATGCATAACTTCTTAGGACACAAGAAGTGCAGTGTAAAGATAGAGCAAATACAAAAGAAAGAGTTGTTTGTTCACAAACAAAATCATCTCCTCTTCGATCCTCTCATATGACAGGTTATAACTGGAGCAGGGAGATGTTCTCGATATTCTGACCTAATAGTTTAAGTTGTTGAAAATAATTCCAATTGGGAGCCTGTTAGACTGGGGTGGTTCTGGCTCTTTAAATTGCAACATGAACAAACCAAAGCCCAATGTAAACAGTAAATTCAAACTAGAAACTGCACCAATATGAAATTAACTTCTTTTTAAAAAATGATGATTTTTCTTTCTTTCTGTATATCATTCTTTCCATCAATTTACTTCTAACCAGTCAAAATTGTCTTGCTTTGGTAAATACTATATAGAGGTTCCCTATGCCCTCCCAGTGGAGAGCTAGTCCCCTGGGCCCTGGTATGACTCCCCAAGCCTCATTCAGGAATCTCTGGATGCTTAAAGTCTTTAAAACTTATACGTCCTTAATTAAGGTTTTAACAAAGTCTACTGTCTCGCTGAAAGGATCCCACTAAAGACTGAATTTATGAGTTAAAAGATGTTCTGCTTAAAATTAGGAATTAAAAAAAGAGAGACATGTATTTCAAATTATGATTAAGGGTTTTCTCCATATTACATGAGAAGTGCATTTTTAACTAGGCAGATATGAATGTCCCCTTTGACCAGAATCTTCTTCCTCGACTCCAACCTTGAAGAACAAAATCAAACCAAAAACAAAACAAAAACCTATCTAGGCTAGGAAAGAATGACAAGGATCTGTAAGTCTCCTGCTAAAACTTCAGGTTGCCAAGGGCCATTGTAATGATTTCCTCAGATTCCTTTGCTTAACTCTGTGTGTTAAATACAGATTTAACTCACAGAGGGAGAATGGTCAGCATTCATCTAACAATGCTAAAGAAATAGCAGACACAACTTATGCAGAATGGAGTCAATGGTGCCTTTCAACATAATTGCAGCACATTTTAAAAAGCAATGGATTGGCATGCCCAAAGCAGGGTTTTGGAGCAAAATCTTCATTTCCTTTAACACGTTCATGATTAACATTTAGTACAGGAAGAGGTTTATTCAAAACTCATCTTCCCTAAATCTACCTCTGAGTCTAGGTTCCTTTCCAGAGGAAATAACCCCACTAACCTCCACAAGGTTTCTAGAATTAACAGTCTAGCTCAGAACAAATATGTCATTTTTATCATCTCCTGCATCTTATGGATGAGTGTCACAGAGGCAAAGTGATTTATCTAGGTGTACATTACATCACTCATTAGTGAGTAAAAGCAGGACAGACTACCAGGATGCAGCATCCTGGCTCAGAAAGCAAATGGCTGATATTTTCATATGTACCACCAAAAATGACAGTAGTTTCACTAGAAGTTTCTGAAATTTTACTGCCACAGATATTGATTTCTTTGCTATATTACTGAATTAAAGCTTTAAAGAATTCATTTGAATCCACAGGATCATTAATGAATTCTTGATTGGATCTCAAGTCTCATGCTACTACTCATAAAACGCCTCAAGAATTCACCCACAACATAAAGAAACCAAAGCATCAGGTTGAGGTTTCCCCCTCATCTAAATGTATAACATAGTTTGGCAAGAGATGGGGAAGGAAAAAAAATGATACTGTCAACGTGAACTTTTACAGATTTCTGTTCTAAACCTTACTCAAGTTAAAAACAGTACCGGAATAATTTATATCTGAGCTATAACTAGATTCAGAGGAAGAATGTGGGAAATGTTTGGCAGAACAGAGGTTTAAGTCATGCTTATACTGCATGCTCCAAATTCTGGCACTCCATGACTGAGGGGATTCCAGACCCTATAGATGCAGAGGGACAACTGTATTCCACTCTTAAATGGATTCCAAAATGTTGCTTCTGTCAAAGGCAGAGTGACCAGCTGGGCCCGACAGCAGGAAGGCCTGCACTGCCCCCTCCTGGCCAGGAGCCTCGCTGGTAACTTCCAACACCAGACACCGATCTGATTGATAAACAGCTCAACTCAAACAAAGTCAGACTTTATTAATACATTTTAATAATGAATTCTGGTCTCCATCAAACGCATATATATTCTTCCAAAATGTTAACACTGCATCCTGCCCATCTTATCTGCTTCATAATTTGATATAAATTTGATATTGAGAAAAGGACAAAACCACGTCTCTAGAGGAAAGAAAATAAATTTAAAAACATATTAAAGGAAAAAAAAGTCCAACAGAGAATCGAGTTGTACAGAAAACAACATATAGAATCTGTGCCTTAATAGGTTAAATAATATTCTCCTGATTATGTCAATATAAGCCACAAAGGATTAGAAAATTCAATTTTCTTAATTTAAAATGATTAGATCAAGGAAAGCTTTTAACAGATTTCTCTAAAATCAAAGGCAAATTGCATAATCCCTTCGGAAGTCCTTTAACACTTCAAATTTAAAAAAAAGGAATAAATCAGATTAAAAAAAATGAGGACTACAGATGAATTAATAGTTAAATAAACCATTACGTATTTAATGGCCAACAAACAAGTTAGAAGCACCAAAGGTTAAAGTTTTCAAAGAATACAAAACCTGTCATAATTCCAGCTCTCTGCCAAGGAGAAATGATGATTATGCTCATTCTAGAAAGAACCAGAGTTTTAGAAAGATAAAATTAAATCCCAGGGGCATACTGTGAGTTAATGGTACTTTGTCTTATTTTACAGGTGAGGGCAGGTTGAGGCAAGAAAGTAGAGATAGTTGGGGGGGGGAGTAAAATTTCTTCTTAACAGATTAGACATCATATATTTTGGATAAAGTGTGAGATAATCAAAAAATGCTGTTTGTATGAATTAGCAGGAAGAAACATTGATTTAGGTGCTCAAAAATGACTATTAGACAAAAGTAAGATATCTATGTATAATGACTGCTAGATATAAGGTGATGAGAATTCTGACCGGTAAAACTTGGAGTGAAGTGCATAACTGTGAAGAAGAGTGTATGCTGACATGTATTTACATAGTCACAATTAAGTTCACTAATTTAGGGTACAGGCCTATTCAGTTTATTTCATTTAGGAGCACAAATGGCTAGTGAATGATTAAGTTTATTCTATCAAATTTTCTATTCTAATGGTTTTCTATTAGCTACTTCTGAGGTTCAATTTTATACAACTAGATAATTTGTTAAAACCTTTTGGGAGAGACTGGGAGCTTGGACAAATTCTTGGATGCACACCCCAGAACTTAAGAGACTATGCATGGCTCAAAAAAAAAAGACTAATAAGTTTTTTTTAAAAAAAGGCTGTCATCTCTAAGGACCAGGTAATGGCCTACTGATGATAATTCCACCAGAGAGTGTTTATATTGTTAACTCCTTGAAATGTTTGCAATATTCCCAAAGGGAAAGTGCTTGGCCTTCTCTTGCATAGATGTGTATCAAGCAAGAGCTTGTACTGTGGGACGAACAGAGGAGAGCAGAGAATCTTTTCACATGGCATCTATGGGAGATCCAGCATTAGACCACACACTTATGATTCCAGGTGAAACCATGAATATTACAACACTTAAGTTACCATCAGGGTGGGCGGCAGGACTACAGTGAAGTTAACAATGACGTCCTCTTGATTTCCCATAGGCTCTGACTGCACACTGTAGGTATACTCTACATTGAAACATACAAAATAAAATCTAGAGATGGCTCTCTGTATTCTTTCTAGAAGCCTTTTTAGAGCCACACTGAGAACCACATTCGTGCCGACATACATTTTATTTAATGATATAATAAGCCATTGGAGTCTATCTCAGCAGGAGATGGGAGTCATCACACTACAGGAGGTCTCAGCACAGTTTCAGTAGAAAGCAGCACATGCCCATCCAGGTCACAGTAAAGGACTTGGAAGCCACATGTTTCTGCCTAAAGCTGAAAAGCTACTTAAAAAAAAAAAATCTCAGGAGGAAAAAGCCACATCTGAAGACTTATTGGAGCCAGACAATCTGCCAATGATTGATGGGGTTAGACTCCACTGTGTCATAATCTAAGGGGGTGGAAAAGGAAGCCAACATATTCTTAAAGTCACACTAAGGTATTTTGCCACCTGTCCCCAGCCATATTTTGAGGGGAACTTGTTATTACCAAAGTCTTTCAATAATGTAATGTCACAGACGGGGATAGGGTGGGCGCAGGAGGGGAGGGCAGAGGGGGAGAGGTGGGAGGGAGGAAGCCTGATGTCACTGTCAGTGGGTCTGGATAGAACCCTGAAATGACAGTGGGAGGCACCTCCTGAATTTCCTGCCCATTATCAAGCCTCTGAATCTCCATTATAATCATCTCCATCTCTAGCCCTGGAGTTCTGTGATCCTATGATTCTATTATTCCATTTTTAAACCTGTGGAGTGGGAGTGTTTCTGAGTACCCTGCTCACACAGATGGTGGTGGGAAGAATCTCCAGAATATGTTGCATGTAGTAAATGCCCACTTCACTACGTAATCACTCCCTTCACATTTCCCACAAACAAAGATTATATTATCTTAAAGACAGCCGCAAAAACACAAGTGGTTTAATGGCAGCATACAGCATCAGCACATACGTGTGTAAGGAACATGAAAGAAGAAATTTCTCCTAATTACACATACCTGGGGCGAATGACTCTCTCATTCAGCACAGCACAAATGTAGATAACAGGACCAGGTCACTATTGTGCATTAGCTCCACATATGGGGGGACAGAGGGAGACCAGGAGAGGGAAGGCAAAAGGAACTAACTGAAAGATAAAATCATACACAATCTCTCTATATTCCTGATGTTCTAAAAATATGCTGCACTGAAAAATCATTTGTCAAGGCAACCGTTCTGAGACTGCAAACGAGATCTATGTTTGCTGACCACCAGTTTCCCACCATCATCTCATTCTGAGCATTGCTTTGATCTTTCTCTTCCACAAACTGGCTCTGTACAAAACTGACCCACGCCACGGCCAATCTTTGTATCTGGAGTTCAGGTACCAGCCTTTCCACCTGCTCTCACCTGATTCTTAGAGCCATTTTATGCTCCTTGTTACTTTCACAGACTGTCACACTGCACATTAGACCCTGCCAAAGACTGCCTCCAATCCTATCATACAATTGTCAATACGGTTTTAGCATGTTATTTATTTCTTTACCTTAGTCTCCTTAGTAGAAAACTCTGAGGAGTTGGAAATTTTCATAGATTTTGACCTGTGGGACTGCCGCCGGATAGAATCCTCCCGGGAGTATTTCACGGAACCTGAGGTCCTCACCCGTACCTTGCTGGCACTCTGAACACTATTCACGCCAATCATTCTGAAGGTCAACTAGGGAAGGGGTTTGGAGAAATCAAAAGGCACTTTCCAACCGTTACAAGGCTCTAATGCTGGAGGGACTCTGTCGGGTTGTGCCACAGCAGCTCCCGAGCGCCGTGATCCGCGTTAGCTTAAGAAGCACCAGGCTGCTTCTCCCAGCATCTTCAACTACCCCGTTTGCAGCGAGCCTGATTGTTCCAGGCACAGCTCACGTCACTGGCTGCAAAGAGGAAAAAAAAATGCAATCCACCCCTGCTACTCGTCTCTCTTTTCCACACACACACACACACACACACACACACACACCATATTCACACACCGGAACAAATGGCAATTGGCCAGGCAAGCGATTCATTAACATTCCAAATAGCAACACTATTTCTCTTGTGATACTGTGCGGTAAGCTCATTAATGTCAACAAGAAAATAGAGATAGCACAAATACAAGTCTCAAGTCAGCTGCAAGGCACCGTGTGGGGTGGGAAGGGAGCTCAATTTCCAAAAGGAGGAAAAAAAGATAACGAATGAGCATCAGAGGGTTCAAACAATTACAGGCCAGTGAAAAGGGCGGTAGACACAAAAGCATCTCAATGATCAATAATTTTCTTCTCTTTTCTGTTTCAGGCCAAAAGCAATTCAAATGGCATTGCTGTTCCAAAGAATTAAATGTTTCTCATGACCTTAGACTACTATGGTCATGTAGTAAACAGGAATTAAGTCAGCTTGTATGGCAAATCCGGATTAAAGATGTTATTCTACCTCTCTATCACACTGAAGAAGTCACTGAGGAGTTAGCACATGTCAACTTTAAGTGTGTCTCAGAGCAGGACCAATAAAGCCACTCAGATCAATCAGGAGCAAGCAGTTTCCCCCAAAGCTATAAATGTTCTGCCAATATACACAGGAGCTTGTAACTTTCTGAGTAAGAATGACAGATTGGAGATTATTAGAAAACAAGATCATTTTGGTGCCTGACACATGAAGTTGGTTTTGAACAAAACACTTCAAGTCTGCAGAGCCTCATTTATCCCGCATGGGGGGCGGGGGTGGGGTGGGGCAGAGGGCCAGCCACATTAGCATGTTTTTTCTTTTTCCAGATAAAGGAGATTTTAATGTCAATAATAAAACTTGAAAAACAGCTTAGAAAAGCCGATCTGGTTGAGGCTATCCTGCGAGGAAAAGTAAAAAGCCCATCTGGGGGAAAAAGTGCTATTTCAATTCATCCCACCCCTCCAATCTAAACTTTTCCTTAGTGACTCGGGAGTACAAATTTTGTATAGTACAAATTAAAGATGTTATTCTACATCTCTAAAGCACTGAAAAAGTGATCGAGGAGTTAGTACATGTAAACTTGAAGCATTATTTAAGGTAATTTTCAAGCATTATTTTCAATCTTCAGCATTATTGAAGGTAATTTTTTTCAAGGTTATTTTTTATTTATGGTAATTGCTTCTCTCCACTACCAACAGGCCTATAGGTAAAGGAGGTGTTTTAAGCTTTGGTTTTACCCTCGTGACAATGGCTTTCCCCTCCACCTCCTTCAGACCTCCTCACTTTCCATCTCTCCTATTTTTAAAGGGGCCTTGGTATGTGCCACACCTTTTGGGGGGCAAGACACGATTGTAAGAGGGTCTTTACCTAACAAATGCAATCAGTGTAACCTGGTTTCTTGTACCCTCAATGAATCCCCAACAATAAAAAAAAAAAGAAAGAAAAAATTGAAAAAAAAAAGATAGACATGAATTTAGGTAAAATTTTGCCTAAAATAACAACAGATATCTGGAAGATACTGGGGCTCTCCCGTCTGTCCTTTGAGGCACACTTTCCTCTCTTCCCCCATGACCGAAGCTACTATTCTTTTAGAATAGTAATAAACACGTTCTTCATGACTTTGAACTTGACAGAGCATGTTCCAAGGGCATAAAAAGTGATACGCTGCAGCAGCAAAGTTCATCATTTAAAATACACATCATTCTAACTTCAGCATATGTTAATTCAACAGGAAAATGTCTCCTTTTAATAGAAATAAGCCTAGGGTAGAATCCATAAAGGAACCAATAGCAGGGCCAGGATACCAATTCAAAAAGTACTGTGTAGAAAACCTGGGAGCCCGCCTTAGCGTGCTGACAAATACAGAGCATTGGTTTAAAAGAAACACACCCTTTGGATATTTGCCAGTCACCACAATGAGGAGTTAGAGAGGTCTCCTGAGCTTAATTTTCTTCTTCTTTTATTTTTTCCACCAACACAATGAGATTCAAAAAATACATAGAGAAACACATGCCAGCATGTACATAAATGGAATTGGATATACAATTTCTGGGAGGTTTAGCAGAAATATGCCATCTTTGCCCAAAGACTGCCCAACTTTATTCACGTGCCATTGTCACTAACACCTACCTTCCTCTGTTTTAACACTTAATACTTTACAAATAACATGTTATCTCAGTTTGACTCTCAACTTGACAATCGTGCGAGGTGAGCTGAGGTGATGTTATAATCCCCACTTCACAGACGAGGAAAGTCGGTTCAGGATGCTATGACGGAGCCAGCAGCATTCAATTTCTCGCACTGAGCTGTACAACAAGCCGCATCGTTCCCGCACACCACGGCTGTTTGCACTGCCCCTTTCCTTTTTAAACCTGTAATGAGCCTTTTTGCAAGTCTGGGAGAGAAAAGTCTTCCTGTGCTCCCGCTTTATTTTCTCTGTTCTGGAATACAAATTTCTATCTAGATGTAATGAAAAGAACCACTGTGATACCTCTATCAGTCTAAGGATTCACAGCAGATGAGGCCTTCCACGTGCCTGAGTATGTCCCCAAGAGGGACCTGAAAAAGCCTCCAGGACCTCTAGCACTCTGGACCCCTGGGTGGTCTGGCCTCATCTTACTGACCTAAACTTAATCCCTACGCCCGGCCTGTGCTGCTGTCTCCTTCAGGCAGGCCTGTCTCTTCATTCCAGGTTAATGCACCAGACTTTAGCTTCCTCTCAACCCATGCACAGAACAACACCAGCTTGTCTCCTCTCTGACCCCTTACTGCTGTTCTCCTGCCTGGAATTCAGCTGTCACCCCCCTGCTCCCTTACATACTGACTTCTCATCAGGCAGCACTCAGCCCAAATGCTACTTTCCCAAGGGCACTTCTCTGCTCATCTTTCCTTCAACAGCCTTGTCCTCCACCCCAGTCACTCTCCATCATAATCTCTCTACTTCCCCTGTCTTCAGGGCCCTCCTCAGGGTCTGCAATCCTCTGAATCTCAGAGCCCACAAAAGTACCTGATAGAGAGCAGGAGCTCGATGAATACTTGTTAAATAAACGACCTAAACATCCAGTAAGTTTCCTTTCTCGATCAGAGTTCATGTCATTCAACTTTTCTTTTTAAGAAAACAGAGCAAATTTTTCTGAAAAATAATATATACTAAATATGTAATGAATTTCCCCCTATACAAAAATATCATGCAATAAATGTTTCCTTTCCATACCAGGTGTCTAGTCCCGCTGCCCCAGAACAAGAATTACCACCAGTTGCTCATCTATCTTTCCAGATCCACTCATAAGCGCTGTGTGTACATGTGTGTATGGGGCAAGTGTGTGTGCATCTCCATTTTGTTCTTACAGATTATAAACAGAAGTATGATGTACATTCTTGCTGTTTCTTGCCTTTTTACCCTTTATGGTCACGATCACTCTACAACATCACACACAGAGCCACCTCGCTCTTACCAATGGCAGCATAGTATTCCAGTAGATGGATGTAGTTTATCAATTTGTTACTGGATTTTTCAACAGCATTTTTGTTACAATAAATAATGATGTAATGAACATGCCTACAATATACCAAATCTTAACATTTAAACAATATGGCTTTCCAATTGTTTTCTCAGCAAGCCTTATTTTCTTCCTCCTACATGGATGTCGTATCGCCCACAGTCATGGTGTTAGGTACATATGGGGTTCACAACTAGATTCAACGTGAGATAATCACTTCAAAGACATGTTAGATGGCTGTGCCCTGCCCCATCTGGCTCTGAGGCCTTGACCATTTACAGACATTAGCCAGCCCGTGCACAGAGGGCCTGCTCACTATAAAATGAACGTCGGCTTCCTGGAGAGCAGCAGCTGTTTAAAGGTACAAAATAACTTTCCATAAAAGCTTTAGCAGAAAATGAAGGTGACTTCCACATCAAATCAAAATTGCAGGAGAAATTTAACGAAGCAGACTAATTAAGTGAAAGGCTGGGAATTGGACCTTCACCTTCTGATCCTTTCTGACTAAGGACGTTATTTGGTACATAAGCCCTAAAAGGCTTCTAAAAAGCGACCTAGTTAATGGTCACTGGAAAAATGCTCTTAGCCTCTCACCAGAGCAGGAGAGAAATGAACTCAATCTCCCACATCCTTCTTATGTGCCTACTGGGTACCAGGCGCTGGGGACACACGACACGGACATAAATCAGGCCCTAACTTGAGCAGCTAGCATTCAGTCGGGGAGTGAGCAGGAGATTCTGTTGCCACAATTAAACGGTGAATATATTTCATATATCAATGAACTGAAAAGCTTGTAGATCCCAAATGAGATAGAGAAGAGAACATCCAATGGTAACTAGGTAGGTGCTTCTCTCCTTTTTAAGAAAATGTCATAGGACCATTAGCAGGAAAAGTTGAAGACCGAGTTGTGAACTCCGGGGAGAAGTGAAAGCAGAAATGAATTATAAACACTAATTGTCCAGAGATACAATTAGCACAACACTTAGAGGGGCTGTGCAAGGAAGATGGGAGCAATCAAACTTCAGTCTACTTTCAGGACAGAACGGCGGCTATAATACTTTCTTAGCTGAGAAGGGTCTACTGGTTTTCCCTCGGTTCCTCAGATCATCTTTGTTTATATAGACACTGAGTGATGGGACAGAAAGCTGATCTGTTTGTGAGACGGCAGATGCTCACTGAGATTTTCTGGCCACATCTGTCACATGGGCCAACATATTCAAGAGGCTGGTGCTGCTGTCACAAGGTGCTAATGAGTAATTCTTTTCTGGGCCATTTGTTTGGACTTAATCTCATTATTAGAGCTGGAAGGGACCTCAGAAATAATCACTTTCAGTGCCTCCATTCTACAGATGAAGACCCTTAACACACAGAAACATGAAGTGACTTGTCCAGGATCTCATAACTATTAAGTGACAGAACTGAGACTTAAGCCAGGTTTCCTAATTTCCAATATAGATGTTTCTCTCCCCCACCCCCACATGCTATTTGTTTCTCGAGAGCTAAATATTCCATAAACACAAATCTTCTTTTTTTCTTTTTTATTGAATGGTAACTATGTACATTAATGCACTTCTGGGGTACAGTGTGATGTTTTCACACACAATCCGAAACACTTCCATCAAACTAGTTAACATAGCCTTCACGTCATTTTCTTAGTTATTGTATTAAAATGTTCATATTCTACTCTTAGAAAGATTCACTTGTACCCTTGTAAGATAAACCACAGAAGTGATCCTTCTAATCTCCCTCCCTCCACCCATTCGCCCCTCCTCTTTCCCTCCCCCCTCCCCGTATTCTTAGGCTGTTATTAGGTTATAGCTTTCATATAAAAGTTATAAATTAATTTCATAATAGGGATGTGTACATTGAATACTTTCTTTTCGGAATGTATTAAGGCTTGAAATAGAAAATTCAATGGGAGGAAACTGACTCTAGAAGTGAAATGGAGGCCAGTGAATCACATAAGAACTATGAAAAGGTGGCGGGAAAAAATCAACTCTACTGAGAGCTTAGGAACTCGTCTTGGAGACCTCAAAGAATGTGAGACAGTTCCCGTCCTGAGGGACTGAGGTACGCTTCCTGGCACTGTCTGGGGGCTATTCCTTCCCATCCAATAACATGACCGCAAAGGCAAGTTCACCTTCTAGAGAACAGTAGCTAACTACTACAGTGGTTGAGAATACATGTGGCCACAAATAAATTTTAATATGGCAAAACAGGTTAATTCAATAAAAACTTACTTCCTGCTTTACTTTTCCGGACTTCTAGGCTTTCCCAGCCGAGAGGACCCATTTTGAACCCCAATACTTGGTAGAAGCCTATGCTCTGTGCCCCAGGACTAACTCTTGATCCCCATATGGCCCAGCCACATGGGTAGCCCACCCACATGAGGCCAGAGTGAGGACCCCCTGGCTGATATCTGAGTCTGCACTGGAATCCTGTTGCCATATGTGACTAACTACCACTTTCATGGACACAACCCTACTTTCCAAAATAAGACGCAATTTCTCCCAGAATAGACACTCTGCCTGGCTACCTTTTACTTACGCTCTGGTCCCTGATCCTTCAACCCTAGCCGACTGAGCAAGTTTCACAGGCTGTTCCCTTTGTCCACTGACTCTTTTCATAAAAGGCCAACAATGCTTGCTTTTATCCAACTCAGTTGGACACAAAAGTGAAAAGTTTTGCTGAGCAGTGGCACTGTGGAGTTTGAGTTCATAAGACATCACTAGAACATAAACTAAAACAACTTTAATAAACAATCTCTGTCTGTAGGAACTGGAGTTAGAAGTCAAGACCCCTATGATGTGTTCAACCTGTGAAGACACATCACCTCACTCGGGAGGCCCTCCGTCTTGCCTGTTTCATCACATACTTTTGGTTCCATTTGTTCCTCAAACATACAAAGCAACAGGATGGAGAAAATAAAAAATCTTTAAATAGAATCTTTTTACATTTAAAATTAAATAACATTTATTTGTATTTTTTTTGGGTAGAGTGCCATGGCATCATCATAGCTCACAGTGACCTCAAACTCCTGAGTTTAAGTGATCCTCCTGCCTCAGCCTCCCGAGTAGCTAGGACTATAGGTGCCCACCATAACACTTGGGTAGTTTTTCTATTTTTTTTTTTTTTTGCAGTTTTTGGCTGGGGCTGGGTTTGAACCCACCACCTCTGGCATATGGGGCTGGCGCCCTACTCCTTTGAGCCATAGGCACTGCCCAGTTTTTCTATTTTTAGTAGAGAAAAGGTCTCACTCTTGCTCAGGCTGATCTTGAACTCCTGAGCTCAAGTGATCCATGTGCCTTGGCCTCCCAGAGTGCTAGGATTGCAGGCGTGAGCCACACTGTGCTTGGCAATTTAAGTAACATTTTAAAGAGGTGAGGGGAAACACCCTGTGTGCATGAAATGGGTTTAAAGTTGAAAAATAGTTTTCCCCTCATGAATGAAACCAGTCATACGAGATGTTTTAGACCAGAGCCACCTATTATATTTGCTATTTTTAAGTACAGGAGATGGAAGGGAGACTATATCTGTGTGTTCAGACACCTAACTCTGTATAGCTGACACTGTCACAGTCATCTCAGACCTTCTGAGGCTTTCACAAGGAAAAGAAACCCAAAACGTTGTCATGAAGCTAGTAGGCCTTCTGGAGGGGTAGAAAACCTATTCTACATATAGAAGGCACTATAAATTCTTCTTTCCGTGCTGTAGGAAGATACATATGCTTCATTCTAGACCCAAATAATATGAAATGCAAATACAGAACTGTTATTTCAGAGCTCCCAAAACTATTCATCTAGGTGAGTAAACTAATAATTGTATATAGGAGAAGTGCTAAGAAATTGTGTTCCAGAAGCTAATTGATAAACCCATCCATAATTATCATTTTTTAACATCAAGTAAAAACTCAACTAATATCCCCCAAGAGCCTAATACGTGCCATGCACTGTATCTAGGAGGGAATAAAATGGTCAAAGACCTCTCTCCTTCTGCTTCACACCAAAGACAAATTATTCTCAAGTAAGAAACAATGCCAATCAAAGGGAACGGCCCTGTTTGCATTTTTTCTCAAAAGATTATTTGAATAGAGAACAAGACACTTTTTTTTTTGCTATCTCATTTTCATTTACCAAAAAGTCCCCTGAAACAACCAACAGTTCATTTTTCATTTCTTTGATTAGCTTGCTTGGCAGTTTGGATCACACTTATTTCTATCAGTCTGCCACAGTTTCAAGATGTATTTAATTTCACTAAAAAATGGGTCCCATTTGGTACTATGTAAGAATAACGGTAAACTCTATGGTGCAAAAGACAAAACATCTGTTGAAATCTGTTCAACGTTTTGATTTCTCTCCTTCACTCTGCCAGGCACTAAGAATAGAAGATTAGGCAAAACCAGATTCCCGCTCCCATGGAGCCTATGGTGAGATAGAAATCAATCAATTTGTCAATCATCAGTAGGTAATCAAATCATCTCATAAAACAAATGTAAAACAGTAAAAGTACCAATACTTTGGATGAGATGAACAAGACATTGTACTCTCAAGATTTCTAATGCGTTCTCAGCTGACTTGGCCTTAAAAGAAGTCTTAAGGTTTCCCCAAAATTAGGAAATGATTCTTGACTTGGGATCTGGAGGATGGAACAGGAAAAAAGAGGAAACAACAGTTTGTGCAAAGGCCCTGTGGCTGATGAATAGGAGGTGGGCAAGAATGACTGAAAAAGACCAAGTGAGATTCAAAGTGGATGAGAGATGTGGGCTGTAAGGAAGATGAGGGCCTAACAAAGGCAGTAACAGAATCTTCCAACCCAATTTGGAGGGACGGCTATTTCTTTTTCCTTTCAATAACTGAAGTTGATTGTAGTGCCACATTAACACTCTTTCCTCAATGTGCTACAGTATTGCTGTTTACACGTATAGCAAAATCAAAGGCTCAAATGGTCCAACACTGGTCTTCTACTTCAATGTAGGTTAATGTGATTGTTACGCTTTGGCCATGAAAAATGTGCCTCAGTCTATCTGTTATCTAGCAGCAACATATAAATGGGAAGTAATTGAACTATTAATTACAAAGCTGCAAAAATTGTTACTTTGAGGACATTTTTGTATCCAAACTTGTCTTTCACTCTCAGGACAGTAAACTGAACTGTCTATATTATATAGATTTTATTTTAGCTCCTCAATCAGGAAGATCTCTCAGAATTCTAGTCAAAGAAATAATGGAATACAGAAAGTTGATGAACAACTAAGTTCCAATTTTAATAACAAGCTGTGCCCTGGGGCTTCAGTTCATTTCCAAGGGGAGAAAGTCCATGTGGGAGGCTGGACTGGTACTAGCTCACCCTCAAGTGAATTCCTAAAGGGTTCGGAAAAATCTTGGAGCAAAATTAGGAGTCTAGTTCACTTTGAAAGGACCAGGCTATATATAATACAGGATAACGGATGTGTAATTTCCCAAACACAGCTGGCCATTACTAAGTTTCAACAATACATATGTCAAACACATTTCTCCAAGCCTCCTGGTTATACTGCTGCCAAGTCCTGAACAACATCTATAGGGTTGCTGTGGAACCAGAGCGGCTGGAGATGTACAACCTTAAATACAACTGCCAAACAAACCCAATAGATTTATTATTTATTTCTCTGCCTCATCCACATTTCAGCGTGGCCAGGACCATAACTATGTCTTCTATAAGGTTAACAGCACATAACGTGGTGGCAAAGTGCCGTGGTTATGAGCCAAACAGACCTGGGTTCACATTTTGGCTTCATCATTGTCTGGTCATTGACTTAGGGGAAAAGTTACCCAAATTCTTTAAATTTCACTAAAAAATTCGGGAGGAAATGTACCACACTAGATGCTTGTTGAGTTTAGGCTACTCACCAAATACAACTCTCTCCTTTAGGGGAAACTTATAAGGTGGAGGCAAATAATGCCTGTCCCTGTAAGCAAAGGTATAAGCCCTGTGACCAAAGCTTGGTCCTTTGTGCTCCCAAAGGAGTGACACAAACACTTAAAGGCAGTGCCAGGGCACCCCTGTGGCAGCTGTGGGGTCAACTGCAAGGTGCTCATCGCCTACTTTTCCCATGGAAATGATGGGTCATTTTCCTCAGCTGTCAGCCCTCCTCGGTTCAAGTCTACTTTCCTAATATGATTTCCAATGTACCCTTCCCTTCTTTTTTGTAAATTGCCTGCTGACCTTCCAGTAGATTTCTTCTACCTATTACCAAAGGCCAGGCTCCATCTTTTTGTAGCCAAGAATCCTGGCTATTATGGTGATTTGGGAGGTGGTGGAGAGCAAACCAGAGGTGAAGCACTCGGCATAGCACCTGATATATACGTGGTATATTTGTGGTGGTGAATAGTAACTCTGGACCCTGGACTTGTGAACTGGGGGCAGGGAAATACTCTCATCCAAGTTTCATGAAACAAATTAACTATGGCACCTCAAGCCAGAGCTTTTAGTAACAAAGATTAAGCCAGCACTGGCACCCATTTAAGCCTGAGCCACCAAATAGAAAATGATGATTCATGAAACTTTCTTGTTCCCTATGCTTAACCCCACCCCAACCTGCCAGTCAACAATTTTCATCTGCTGCCACCAATGGTGGGACCTACGCCTCTGGTGGAAACATTCTACAGAATTCAAATATGTAAAAAGTGAGATTCCTTCTCTAGACAAAACCTTCTTTTGCTTCTTACATGGATAATCAATTACAATTATTCTGATAAATGAAATGGTCTTCACATGGCAGTGTTCATTCAAGGGATCCTTGGAGCTGGCCAATGGTGTGATATTAAATC
The DNA here is from genome assembly GCF_000181295.1 of Otolemur garnettii. Taxonomy (NCBI): domain Eukaryota; kingdom Metazoa; phylum Chordata; class Mammalia; order Primates; family Galagidae; genus Otolemur; species Otolemur garnettii. The sequence goes on along the minus strand of NW_003852469.1, from coordinate 9,599,197 downwards.
ACAACATGCCTCCTCAAACAACCCAATTCTTAGATGCTAAGAGAAAATGTAATATACCAATGGTGTGATATTAAATCATAACATGCCCCCCCAACAACCTAATTCTTAAATACTAAAAGAAAACGTAATACAAGAGTTTTACATAAATGGAAGCAATAAATAGAAAGGAAAAAGCAGAGACTCTAAGACAAATAGCAATGAAAAGGAAGCAGAGTGAGGCTGTGCGATTCTCAAATTCTCCAGGGACAAAACCACCCCTACGAAGAGGAGAGGTCTGTAGCACAAGGGAAAGGCTCCCTGACAAAGAACAGCAACAACAAAGGGATGATGAGAGCTAATATTACAGTGGTATTAAGCTCACAACTTGGGCTTGTGAGGTGAAGGCTGACGATCTAAATTAAATCTTAATATCTCTTAGAGGAAGCTCTTGACACAAGAGTCATCGATACCTGACAGGCCCAAATGAGCCTTGTAGAAAGGAAAGGACAAATGTGGGGTAAAAAGGTAACAGCATCTTTCATGCCTCCTGTCATGTTACAGACAGAACTGGGTAGGACATCAAATACTTTAGAAACAAATTATTAGACTGCTTCCATGTGCTTTAAAAGTCTCCTGAAGGATTTTGTAAAGCTAAGATAACTTCATATCTATTTCTTCTTGGCGGGCATTTTTATTATGTAAATAATAGACATATAAAATAATACATATATTTTGCAGGATATTAAAAATATAATGAGAAATACCCTGTAACATCTTCCTCCCTCCAAATAGGTGAAACATAACATAGCCATCACCATTAAAACTTCTTGGGGTCCAGACTTGGCGCCTGTAGCTCAGTGGCTCAGGGTACCAGCCACATACCCTGTAGCTGGTGGTTTGAATCCAGCCCGGGCCTGCCAAACAACCATGAGAATTGGAACCAAAAAATAGCCAGGTGTTGTGGCAGGCTATTAAGCCCAAGAGTTTGAGGTTGCTGTGAGCTGTGATGCCACAGCACTCTACTCAGGGTGACGTAGTGAGACTCTGTCTCAAAAAAACAAAACAAAACAAAAACTTCTTGGAGTCTAATCTCATCTGTTTTTCTCTTCCTTGATATACACATTCTGGGAAAAAAATTGGCATTATCTTGTAAAGGTTCTTCTCCTAGCACCATACCCTAAAAAAACTACTTGTATACAGAGGGCTGAGCGTATACACATTTTAAGAAAGGAACGAAACTATTAGAATTGTAATGCTCCAGTTGTGTTTGACTTCTGCAATTAGAAGAGGTGCTCATCATGACTCCTATTCATCTTTTGTTATTGGCATATATCAAATATTACAATTTTAATACAGTTTTTTTTCCTTTCTTGAAATGTGTGGATATTTTTTGTCACCCTCTGTAGATGCTCCAGGGGATGAGCTAAAAAGTATCATTGTCTGTGACAAGAAAGAGTGGAAAATAATGCAAATGGTTAAATAAATGATGGTAACTTCATACAACCAGAATGGTATACTTTCTCATTGGTAAAGTAAGCTTGTAACAGGAGGGAGGGGGTAATGAACTTTTCTGGGTGGATACAGTGCTGAGCTGCCAGGTGCCACTTAAGGACTTGGAAGACACACCTAGACTCATCTGGCAGCTAGGAAGCCCTAAGATGGGGAAAGCTGCTTAGCCCAAGTTTACTGCCCCTTGGGAGAGATGACCTGCATCCAAGGATAGGCCAATGTCTGCCTAGCTCACTAGGACAGCTCTGGAGGACCACCTGCATTTCAGGCTCCTTGAAGGGCACAGAGGCCTTAGTTGAGGCTGCATCACTGTCTGCTTCTCTGCTGCCCTACTTCCTTCCTCCTTCCTCTCTCACCCCCAAATGACTCAGCCTGTTTTCCAGGGAATTTCATATATGCCAGAAACTCCACTTACATTACTTAATTTAATCCTTTTGAGGAAACTTTTTAGACAGGTATGATTGATTCCATTTTATAGATGGGTTTCAGAAAAAGTGGCCAACTTGCCCAAAGCCACTCGGCTAAAATAGGAACTAGGATTCAACGTGGAATCTACTTGGATTTTAAAGACTGAGCTCTTTCTATTACTGTCTGGCCTATTTTACTAAGAAGCATTTTGCTCATTTTGCTCAGGATATGCTAATATACATTCCCAGAAGAAAATAAAAGTGCATTTCTTTTAAAACATTCTTTATTTCAGATAGTGTGTCTTTCCCAGAACTATCGAGATTTAACTATAACAGTAACACAGCATTCACAATCACTCATCAGGATACAACGACCTTACTAGATTGTGAATACAAGAAAGAAATCTTTAACTTTTATTGGTCTAGTTCTAAAAAATCTGGCTCTTTCACTTTTGATCATGCTGATGGGATAAGAGAGAGGCAGTGAGCCTCAAATCTGACTGTGATTAGGTCAGGGGGAAAGTACAGGACAGTACTGTCCAAGAGAAACCTATAAAAGCCACATGTATAATTAAAATGTCCAATAACCTTACTAAAATGTGCAAAAGGAAAACAGGTGAAATTAACTTAACATATTTTATTTATTCCATATATCCAAATGTTATCACTTCAGCATTTAATCAATATAGAAAATTAGTGAGACATTTTATGTTCTAAGTCTTTGAAATCTGGTGTGTATTTTACACTCAAGGAATATCTCAATTTGGACAAGCTGGGTATTAACTACTCAGTAGCCTTATAAGCCAGTGGCTTTAGTGTTGCGGAGTACAGCAAAGGGCAAAGGGCAGAGACCACAGGGCTGAGAATGAAATCAGGAATTTCCAGCACTTCTCCCATCCCCCCTCTCTCTGGCTAACCAAAGTATTTGACAATTGATAAGATGCATAAAGCATTTCACCTCAAATATGGACTGTGTCTCCTTGATAATTTATTTTAAACAAGACCAGCTTTGCAGAGCACAGCAGTAGAGAGTAGTATTTCTTTTATTTATATTACTGAGGCTTGAGGCCCATGATTGACAAAAACGTTATTTGTTGGCTATCAGAAGTAGACTTGTGAACATTTTGTATTTTAGAGTATTTGTGTTACTTAATAAAAACTAAATACATGCACACAGACAAAAGCTCTTAATAAAGGTTAATGAGGTTATTAGACCTTTTAATTACATATGTGGCTTTTCTAGGAAAGAAACAAGGTACCTTCTCTTCTTGATCTTAAAATCCCTAAAAGGTCCCAAAGCTCTGTCTGTGATTAGACAAATGATCTCTATCTGGGCAAGGGTGTCTCAATGTTTTAGGGGTCTTGGACTTCTCATCTATGAAACATGAGTGTTGAATGAGGTAACGTTTATAGTTCCAACATCAGCATTTTTTGACTACATCAAAGAATCTGATCAGCAAATTGCTTTTTGAAAAGCACCAAAAATAATGTCTCTCATTGTCACGTCACTTTTCCCTGAGAAGAAGTTTGCCCATCATTTGCCTATTGTGGTAAATTGAATGATGTCCTCCCCTTAATCCACACACTCATCCCTGGATTAGAAGATTTTTATGTTACCTTACATGGCAAAAGGAACTTTGCAGAGGTGATTAAATAAAGGATCTTGGGGTAGGAAAATAACCCTTTGTTATCTCACTGAGCACAATGGAATTCTTTTTTTTTTTTTTTAAATTAAATCATAGTTGTGTACATTAATGTAATCATGAGATACAATGTGCTGGTTTTATATACAATTTGAAATATTTTCATCAGACTGGTTAACATAGCCTTCATGGCATTTTCTTAGTTATTGTGTTAAGACATTTATATTCTATGCTTCGTAAATTTCACGTGCACCCTTGTAAGATGTACCATAAGTGTGGTCCCACCAATTACCCTCCTTCCTCCCTCCCCTCCCTCTCCCTTTCCCCCTTCTTCTTGGGCTATAATTGGGTTATAGCCTTCATATGAAAGCTATAAATTAGTTTCATAGTAGGGCTGAGTACACTGTATACTTTTTCTTCCATTCTTGAGATACTTTGCTAAGAAGACTATGTTCCAGTTCCATCCATGTAAACATAAAAGAGGTAAAGTTTCCATCTTTCTTTAAGGCATGATGGAATTCTTATAAGAGAGAAGTTGGAGAGTCAGAGGAGATGTAAGAACAGAGTGGAGGTTAGTGAGGGATGATGGTCTGCTGGCTTTGGAGATGAAGAAAGGGGCTAATGAGCCAAGGAATACAGATGGCTTCTAGAAGAGATTAAAGGCAAGCAAATAGATTCTCCTCTAGATCCTGCAAAAGGGACCCAGCACTTCCCTGTCCACTCTATTCCAGCCACGCTGGTCTTCTAGTCTATGGGAGGCAGGAAGCATGACTCTGCGTCAGTCCTTTAGACCTACTATATTTGTGTTGTTCTAAGACAATCAGTTTGTATATTACTTGATATATGGCAGCAAAGCAAACTGATGAACCTGCCAATCATGCAACTATCATCCAAGATGGTGTGTCTATAGGCTTCTTTATCAGAGCAGGCCTATGGATTTGAAGCTAATCTTCCTATTTCATTAGAATTAATATATTTTATTTTAATGCCAGTTCTTACATAAAAGAATAAAAATGCGAGTTTTAATTTAAAAATAGCATTAGATTTTTCTGGAAAATATGTAGAAATATTGACATTTGAAATTATTTCATTGATGAAGAACAGGAAGTCCATATTAAGTATCTGAGAACACGTGAAGACCCACAGAAGGAACTCCTGCTCAATAAATGAAAAGGTTACTTGGTATGGCAAAGGAACATCTTTATGGCAAACAAAATCCTGTTTCTCCAGCCCCCAACAGGGTTGTTAACTGGGAAGATGCAGAGACGGTTTCCCAGTGGCCCTTGCTACTAGATTTCGGCCAGAGTGGAGGGAACGTGTGCTGCTCCCAGGCCAAGCTTCTTAAGAACCAGTGCTCCCCTCCTTGCTGTCTTTTTCCTTTTACAGGGAAGATGCAGAAAAATTAAGAAGTCCTCAAAGGTGGTGAAGTCACAAAATAGAAAGAGGTATCTATGTATTTGCATAAAAGGAAGCAATCTGTTCACCAGAAAGCTTGCCTACTAGGACTACAGAAGCAGGGAAGAAACCTCTACTGTGTTTGAGCTATTATATGATTTGAGATCATTTACTACAGCCACTTGGCCCACTCAAACTGATATACCTAATTCTAACCAGGGAAAGAGGACCCAACATTTCTCTCCTGAGTTACTTCCATGACGACAATTCATGGTATTTGGTGAAAAGTGCACGTTTCTACTTAACAAGCTGACTAATCTTCTACTGACTTGGCCAAATACTCTAAATGAAGGCGAGTGTTCTTAGAAAATACTTGCTGGAATGTCTATCATTCCTGCTAAGGATTTCAGGCAGCGTAAGGACTTTAGGATAATATAAGATGAAAAGAGAATAACAAAAGGAATTCAAATGATATAAAAGATAAATTAATTGAAAACTTTTGGATCGGCATACTAGAATATAGAATGGGTGGGCGGTATGACTGGAAGAATAAGCCATATGTAGAGTTTTAATTATTTCAAGTATTGAAACCAAAGTTCATTAGGGTACTTCCCAGGAATACACATTGTACAAATCATAATGAGCCTTTAAAAAAGCAAAAAGCAAGCTTTAGATTCCGCTCTTATTTCTTCCTGTCTTTACTAAGCCCACTGGCAAATGGTTAGTTTTTGAAATTATTCCCAAGTATAAAATTTTCCTCATTGGCAGTTAATCAACAATAATATTTCTGGAAAAAAAACTGATAATGTGAAACTTCCTCATTTGCAAGGGGCATCCAATGGACTCTTGTTTCAGTGAAACCCTGTATTATTTTCCTGGTTCCAAAACTAGAGAAATGGACCCAGAAGTGAGCAACCCATCTTTGGGGCTCTCATATTAACATCAGAGATGCTATACATTTTAGAAACCAAACCTACAGAAAATGCAGTAACTTTCCCCATTTCCCTTTGAAAACAGCCTTCCTAATCACTTAATTAGATGTAATTTAAAAGGTACATAAAGTCCAATAACTTATTACATAAGTTGCTAGAAATATGATTATTTTATAGATTCTCATGAATGAGTCATCACATACATTTTTGTTAATAATAGGAAATATGATGTACTTTCCCGAGTATGGCTGTTTTCTTCTGGACCAAGTTCTTAAAGATGTAAAGCACCATTTTAAACAGTGTCAACATTGGTTAGAGGCTGTATCTCATGCTTATCCCCTTAAAACTTTCTGCTGCACTTCGAATGCCCTGAGAACCATCGTTCTGGGCAGCTTTTTAGCCATTCATAATTTCATCAACAATTTTTCATAATTTTATCATCAGCCAGCCTGGTTATAAATTATCTAAACTCTGGAGAATAAAGATTTAGAGAAATTTCATTCTTATAAACAAGCTTGTTTAGAGGCCCCTTTCTCTACTAAAACACAAACAAAAACACAGATCAGATACCAAAAACAATGCAGAAAAGCCAGTTTCATTTTCTTTTTTTTAATACCTTTTTTTTTTTTTATTAAATCAGAGCTGTGTACATTAATGCATTCATGAGGTACAATGTGCTGGTTTTATATGCAATTTGAAATATTTTCATCAAACTGGTTAACACAGCCTTCCCGGCATTTTCTTAGTTATTGTGTTAAGACATTTATATTCCACATTTAGTAAATTTCACATGTACCCTTGTAAGATGCACCATAGGTGTGGTCCCAAGAATGGATGGAGCCAGTTTCATTTTTATTATTGAAGAGAAAAATGAAAAGTTAAATAATTAGCTTGAGACTCAAAACAAAGACAAAACCAGGAACAGAAGCCAAGGCTCTCCACTTCTAGACACTAAGAACAGTGAGTTTCACAACAGCAAGCTCAAGACCGATACAAAGAATATTGCACCTCCCTCTTCTTCAGTCTTTTCCTTTCTTTTGATCTTTCCTTTCTTTCTGCCCAGGTCTAGAGCGACGGTGAAGCGATACCACCACCCTGCTCCATGACCTTGGAGGAGTCACTTGGTCTCTCCAGGCTGCTGTTTACTCATCTGTCAATAGTTCTCTCTCCAATGTCCTCGGGAATTTAATATTCTATAATTTCATCTAATAACATTTGATCTTATACACTATAACTAAAATAGGTTTTTAATCTCAGAAAAATGATACATATTTTAAGATAAGTAATTTCAATGATAAGTCTCACTCAGCGTGTGACAAATTTCAAACTCACAGATAGTCACCTATGTTAACGAGTTCCTTTATGAAGCCTGCATGATTTAAAACATACCATATATCAAGAAACCTCTTACACAGGACAAATAGAATCATACTCATTATCAATAGTGTGTAGCTGATCATGTATATTACAGTCCAGTTAAACCTATGTATTTGAACTAATCTCATCATATAAATGAAGTGCTTCATTGTGGAAGGAAACAAAAAAAATTGACTCCAGCTAGAGTAGTGGCTCAGGCCTGCAATCCAAGCACTCTCAGAGGCCAAGGCAGGTGGATTAGTTAAGGCCAGGAGTTGGAGACCTGCCTGAGCAAGAGCAAGTCACCATCTGTACCAAAAATAGACAAATTAGGTGGGCACAGTGGTGCGAGCCTGGAAGGAGGCTGAGGCAGGAGTACTGCTTGAGGTTGTAGTGAGCTACAATGATGCTGCTGCACTCTAGCCCAGGTAACAGGGCACAACTGTCTTAAAAAAAATGTGGCTTCCCAACAGCCCATAAGTATGTTCTAAGATGTCTTAAAGGATATATACATGTATCTGTCAAGGTGAATTTTCTTCAGAAGCACTGTTTATTTGGTAAGGTTTGTAGTTTGAGTAGATCATTTGCTTTAATATTTACCAACTACAAGATATTGCAATTGCATAGCCATCAGGTTTCCCACGGGTATAAATATCTATTTACCAAGTAGACGCTTATGAACCATATTTCATCTTAGCCTTTTACAATCAGATAAAAAAAAAAAAAGAAGTAGAAAATGCCATTAGTGGAAACACTACATTCACAGGACCATTATGGCTCCTGGGACTTTTGCCTATAAATTATGTGAAAATTATGTTAAAGAACTGAAAACAAAACAAAACAAAACAAATCTTTTAAGATTCCATTAGTTTCAACGTTTTACTTTTCAAGGCAGGTTCCCAGGAACCCTGGGAGTGATACTCTTTATATACTGACTGACAGTACGCCAGTCTGCAGAGAATGGCTGCCATGAGCAATTGTTTTTTTAGGTGTTTAAGATAATCTTGAAATGGATAAACACTATCTCTTGATAGTTTCAAAAGATGATCTGACTTCTTCAAACAATCATACTGCAGCAACACAGTTCAGCTGTTAAGAAAGATGGAGTGGGCTCAGTGCCTGTGGCTCAAGTGGCAAGGGCACCAGCCACGTACATCTAGGGTGGCAAAGTGGCGGGTTCAAATCCAGCCTGGGGACTGCCAAACAACAATGACAGCTGCAACCAAAAAATAGCCCGGCGTTGTGGCGAGCGCCTGTGGTCCCAGCTACTTGGGAGGCTGAGGCAGGAGATTTGCTTGAGCCCAGGAGTTGGAGGTTGCTGTGAGCTGTGATGCCACAGCACTCTATCCAGAAGGACAGCTTGAGGCTCTGTCTCAAAAAAAAAAGAAAGAAAGATGGAGTGCAGATATGCCACTGACTATTGGGGGAACCCCCAGTCTGCTTACATTTGTGTTCACTAAGCTTCAGTTTACAATCCTGCAAATAGGGAAAGTTCCAGTGAATGGAGATATGTCCAAGTAACCTACTTTATGGATTGTTCTGAGAGTTACAAGATGAAAATCATATAAAGTATTAGTTAATGTGTAAAACATCTATATCTTAAGTGTATTCCTTTCCCACATTTTTGGTATTTTTTAACTTGATAGATCATAATTGTACATATTTTGGGGGTGAAATTTTTGGTAAATGTATACAACAATGTGTAATGACCAAGTCAGGATAATTAGGATGTCCATCCCCTTACACATTATCTGCTGTGTTTGGGGTTATTGCAATTCTTCTATGTTTTGAAATATCTGAAAAGAAACCAGAGTATAATAGTAACTTACTGTTAACTCTAAGCACTAAAGTCACTTTATTATTTTGTGTACTCTTGCCACAGCCATTTTCACGTTCTCCTAAAATGTCTTTCTCCATCTCTCTTTTCTGATGTGATTTGTGACATTTTGTGAGGCAAGAATTGTGAACAATTCCAACAGGAGGAATGTCTCTCACTTGCCATTGCCAAGAGGTGGATGAAGTGGTATTAGGACTGCACCAAAAAGAAGGCAACGCCACCAACAGTGCCTGAGCTTTCACACTGCTGACCTTGCTCTGGCGTCTTTTCTCCCTGATGACTTCATAGTCTATGAGAACCAAGTTTCAAGTGCATCCTGTGCTGTACAAGAGAGTGAAGTTCAGGACCAAGATGCAGATGAGCCTGCAGCTATTGACCTTACCAGCTCAGTAAGGGTCTACTGAGAGCTACCCTGAGTTGTCATCCCCTTCAAGGTACATAAAGGTGCAAAGAAAGCACTTTTATGAGGCTGTACTCAAGAAAATAACTTGAACTTGGAACTGACTTTCCTTTAGTTCTTTAGATGAGTTAGGATTTGAAAGGATTAAGCATTTACTTTTCAAGAGGAAGTTTAAAACATATGTCTAAGAATGCAAACAACTAGAAATGTACCATTTTGTTGGTGTAAATAATCGCTCACAGAAAACAGATTCCATATAGAGGATTCCTTTGGAAATGGAATTCTTTGCTAAATATTAATAAATTACTTGCAATTGATGGAAGACTGGGTGATATGATTGGCACATGGATGCTACTTCTAAGAAGACAGTTGCTAACATTTAGGGGTTTTTTTGTTTAATAAAAAGTAAAATAACATGAAAATGTTTCTAATGATAATATAGAACACTAAGCCTGAAAGTTATTAAGCAAACCTGGCATTTGAAAACTGCATGAGTCTCAGTGCTATCATTTTCAATCTTCACCCTGAAGTCTATTGAAAATAAATTTCACAATACTCAAAGTGCTTTTAACCCTAAAAATACTGCAACGTCACTGATTTGGTCCTAAAATTATGACACTGATTTCTAAAAGTAGCTGATTCATCAACAAGAAAACAAGGGAACTTCCTGGCAAATAAGACCTAAAAGAAAGATGCCAAAAACTAAAAAAACAAGAACCACATCGAAGCATGATGTACCAAAATGCTATTTCCCAATTGAAATATGTTCCTGTTCTCTCTTTAAATACTAGTAATTTTAGACCAGTGATGCCCAACCTTTTTGGCATCAGGAAACTGGTTTCATTGAAAACAATTTTTCCATTGATGAGGGGCAAGGAGGATGGCTTCAGGATAATTCAAGCATGGTACAGCTCCACCTCAGATCATCAGGCATTAGATTCTTATAAGGAGTGCACAGCCTAGAGCCCAAGCACGCAGAGTTCACAGTAGGGTTTGTGCCCCTCTGAGAATCTAATGCCTCTGGGTATCCATAGGAGGTGGAGCTCAGGTGGTGATGTCCTGATGGGGAGCAGCTGTAAATACAGATGAAGCTTTGCTCCCCCTCACCCCGATGTGTGGTCCAGTTCCTAATCGACCATGTGTGAAATGGTACCTGTCTGTGGACAAGGGGTTGAGGACCACTACCCAAGCTGCCTTAGTTTGATGACATTAAAATAACTTCCTTTGCCCTGATGCCACACTGCCTAAGCAACCTTCTGAGAACATCGTATTATGTGGGCTCTTAGTAGTTTTATCAATCGGGAAAGAATGTGCTGGTTAAATCAGCTTAGAAAAAATTTATTTCAGTTAATAAATTGGCATTTAGATTTCACTTTTAGAAGGGGAAAAAGAAGGAAGGAATCTATGAAGATTCTTGACTCTTAGTCCTAAACTCTGATTTAGGATTTTCTGTATTGCACTCTATCCAATTCAATCTCAACTACTCCCTATTTTCTTTTTTTCTCCCTTACCCCTTTTATTTTCAGAAACAAGGTCTTGCTCTGTCCTCTAAACTACAGTGTAGTGGTAGCATCATAGTTCATCATAACCTTGAATTCCTGGGCTCAAGCAATACTCCTGCCTCAGACTCCTGAGTGGCTACGACTGCAGACACAATGGCTACTTAATTGTTTTCACAAACAGGGTCTTGCTATGTTGCCCAGGCTGGTCTTGAACTTCTGGCCTCAAGCAATCCTCCCACCTTGGCCTCCCAAAGTGTGGGATTACAGGAATGAGCCACTGTGCCCATTTTCAATTCTATACTCCAATTATGCTTATTCCCTCTTGATTGCCAGGCCACATATGTATACGTGTTATAGACTTATGGGTAATATCCAAATCTTACCCATTCTTCAAAAAACACCCCCCTCAATTTCCCTCTTCCCCTTTCCAGCAAATCTACCCTTCAACTCCCAAGAGCAGTCCTGCACATTTACACTGTTCTGCTCATCTATCAGGGGTATGAGACTTTCCCCTTCCAGGTGGGTCTGAGCTCCTTAAAATCTTTTATATACCCCATAGCAAAGGTGAATAGAGATATTCAAAAAATATTTGTGGAATTGATTCCTGGTCAAATTAACCTGGCAGCCGGCAATTTCAGGACAGGGTTTATCCTGGTTATCTTGGCAGATTGGTTATTTGGAATTTACAGTTGGCAGCCTCAGAGCAAATATAATTTTTTTGTATTTGAGCAAAAAAACTCTCAGAGTTCTGAGCACTTTTTAATGAATTATCTCATAAAAACAAAAAGTATGAGAATATGAGATAGAGATTATCATCGCTTTCATGTTCCGGATGAGACAGCAAGGCTCAGATGATTGATAACACTCCCAAGGTCAGAAGTGGTAGAGCCCATGTTGATTACCTCTGCTAATTTTAGCTCATTATTATAAGACTCACTGGAAATATAAAAAGATAGAAAAAAATTATTGTACTCCTCCCTAAAAGAGTCTGGTATGAGATTGAAAAGTTCGGGATGGGAAGTAAGGGCCCCAAAGAGACATGTTTAAATAAAAACAGACAGATATTAATCTGTCTTCCTCAGAGGGCAGGTCACAGTGACTGGAGTTATTTGTTTGCCTGAGCAGGACTTGAAAGTTTGGGGCCAGAGCTGAAGTACTCAAGAAAACAGAGGAGAGATCAGGTCTGGCTAACCACATCCACCTCTTCTGCTCTTGCCCCCAGATAACCAATTATGTAAATCATGGCTAATTATGTAAAGAATATTTATTTGCAATCTTGGCAGAGGTTCCCAGCCTGGTCCTGGAGATAGTGGGAAGAGGGGAAATAAACAGGGCAACCCTGTCTGATTTCTAGTTTTAATGGGGTTCACTTCAATCCTCAGACTTACTCCTTCCTCCTCTACACATATGGCAAAGTGAAAATAGGATAAAAATGGTAGTAAAACTCTTTTCTCTACTTGTGACAAAGAAATGGTAATAACCTCAGTTCTTCCTCACTGTACTGAAAGGTCTAAGTAAGAGCTTGTGCTAAACCATCGAGAGTCACCTCAGTGTGGGGCTGATCCACTACCCTCTCCCTAATTTCTTCCTATGTGAATACTGAACATGGCATCCCATATCAGCTCTCAGCCCAGGGTTTCAAAAAATAACAATAAGGGAACTCTTCCACAGAACAATTTCTAACTGTCAGCCTGCAGTTACCACGAGAACCATCACTGATGGGTTAGAGACCACACGCTAGTCTGTGTTTCCTAAAAGATTTTTACATTAACCTATAGTAAGAAATAACATTTTCATCATGACCCACTAGATATACAAGACACATATGTGTATCTTAAACGAGAGAGCAAAACTGACTTTTCCTTTATGCAATAGACTCTACTGTTTTTTTATATTCCATTCTAACAAAAATTGCTAGTCACAAAGCACTAAAGTAATGTCATGATGTACTAATGGGTCACAATCTGCACTCTGAATAGCACTGGCCTAGATTAAGCAGATCTAAAAAAAATTTATTACTCTATTTGTGTATGTATTTGTTTACTGTCCATCTACAATTTCTGTAGCTTTAAGGAAAGTCAGTATTTTGCTATTCTTTGGATTCTTCTGATTCAGATTGTTCAAGAAAGGTTAAGTGTTCTATAAATTCTAAATTACCTGGCTTGTAAACTGGCAGCAATTTAAAATACAATTTTTTTTTTCTAGAGACTAAATGGCTTTTAGACTTAGTCTCATATGCTAAATATAACAGAATTTTTTAAAGAGGAAAATCTCTTCAAAGTGTTTCCCAAACAAAGGCATCAATGTTTTGCCGTGGTTGTTAAAATCTATGGGAGACAGAACAACAGGGTCCTGCTGTTTTAGAGCCTGTGACAAATAGCACTTATTAATAACATTGCTCGTTTACTGAACCCGTTATAGTTTGCAGTTTCTTCCTACCTCAACCCTTCAGGCAGCTACCGAAAAAGGAGTTGGCACATGAATTTATTCAGCAAATATTTACTGAGACCCTACTATGTGCCAGACATTGTCCTTGGTAGGGATTGGCACAGCAGTCAAAATGCAAACCATCTACCCTCAGAGAGCCTGGGGTTAGGGAGGGAGGCAGCCAATGAATGAATAAGCAAATACACTGATTTTTCTCGGCAGCTGTGAGTGCTGTGAAGAACATCAGACAGGCAAAGAGGACAGGGAGTAGTGGCAGGGCTGGCTAAGTAGCCGTGGCACAGGTGTCGGTTAGGGTGTAAGTGCAGAGAAGAGAATCTACGTAAGAACATTAAGATTGATCAGGGAGGCTCGGTGCCTATAGCTCAACCGGCTAAGGCACCAGCCACGTACACCTAAGG
>NW_003852469.1:9568822-9585231 GCF_000181295.1 Otolemur garnettii | reverse complement strand
GGCACTCTACCCAGGGGGACAGCTTGAGGCTCCTGTCTCAAAAAAAAAAAAAAAAAAAAAAAGATTGATCAGGGATAAAACAGTTTACAGACTGCTGAAAAGGTTCAAGACAAAGGTCAAGGGTGAATGTCCAGGAAACACCCCCCAAATCATAGTTGCCTCAAGAGTCCACACATCTCACCCAGGGTGTCTGATGGTGCAACTGAATCGCAGTCAGGACCCCAGCAGCCAAGCAGGAGGGAAATACAGTTTCTACCTTTCTGCCTCTGCAGGGGAGTAGTTAGAACTGATGCTTCTCTGAAATCACAGCACTTGAGCAGGCCCCTGATTAATGAGGGGCAGTGAAAGGAAGAGCGTTCCAGGTGTGGGGAACAGCTTGGTGTTCACCCAGCAAGGCGGCCCGCACAGCTGGTGGTTGGGCAGCAAGAGAGAAATTGGTAAGAGACGAGGCTGGAAGAGTCATCAGGAGCCAGATCAGGGGAGCCCTGCAGGTCTTGGTAGGTGTGGAAGTTACATGAAGAAGGGTTTTAAGCAGGGAAATAACAGGATCTGATCAACCTGTTAAATAAGCCATTTTAGTTCAATAAACTATTCTCCATGGCCGAGATATGTCAATGGCTTAAAAATGTACAGTTTTAAAGTGACTAAGCTGGTCTCGTATAGAATGGTAATTAAAGAAAGGCCTACAGGGTTATTTCACTATCTGTCGCCTCCCACAGACGTGGTGTGTGTGTGAGCATGATGACCACCTTCTCTAGGACCAAGCACAGTGGCACAATGGCAGCTGTCCCAACTCTGGACGCACATCTGCTGCCAGACTCAACCAGAGATGAGGTCGATAAAGAATATACCTTTTTCTTAAAAAAAAAAAAAAAAATCAGATCTCTGGACTTAGAAAATCTGAGATTCTTCAAATGGGGAAAAATATTGCTAGTTAGAAACAAAAAATGAAAATCAGCTGGCAGCCCTGAAGTCAGCCTACTTTGAAGGAGTCCTGGGGTTAAAGGAGGTTTTTTCTCTTTTGTTCCTTCTCCAATCTGCAGTCTGAAGCCAAAGTATTTTGAAACCAAAACCATACAATGGAATAAAAATAAAATCAACCGAGTAAATCAGGTTTATTTTTAATTTGTTTTCCAGATAGTAACCATTTCGCCAATCACAACGGGCCCATTTTTTAAAGGAGTGGAGCCATTGAAAAGAAAAAGTCAAGTTTGAAAATTGTTCCAGAACAGGGGGAGGGAAGGGTTCTTGCCACAGAAGTCCATGCCTAGTTCAGCAACTGTCATGCTTCTGCCAGGAGCATCTATTACTGGTTTGAGGTCATCCATTGTAACTGTGGTCTGAATGTTCTAATTTGCTTTTCTCTTTACAATGATAATGTTCAAGCTTTTGAGCCCAAACATATTTTGCTCCGATTTTAAAAGAAAACAGGAAGCAAACTGCAGGAAGGGAATAGTTTGACACACACTTGCTCTATTCTGTATTTGTACATTTAATTTCTTTTACCTTCTCCAAAGCAGTCACAGCGTTGGCTTTGATGAAGGGTCATAATAAAAGCACTTTTATTGTGAATCTGCTCTGGCCATTCTGAGTCAGCAAGATAAAAACACAAAACATTATTTCCTTTGCGTTCTCTCTATACAGCTTACCTCTGTGATCTTTCTCACACATAAATTAAATACAAGCTGTTCATTCCCTTTTTCCTTTCACAAACTTATGCCTGCCTCATTTCCCCCATGGACATTAAATTACCTGGCGCAAAACCTAGTAAATAAAAGAACACAAAAACTGTTTCCTGGGATAAGACTGCACGCCAGAAGGTGGCTCAGTGGGAGTCATGGTGGCCAGCATCCATGAAGGCACCCAAGGAGCACTGCCTGGGGACACACACACTGGCATATCCCCTCCACCTCCATCCCTGGGTCTATCCTCCTTTTAAGCACACCTAGAAGAAAAGGAATTTGTTTCACATCTGTTTCAGGGAGTCCCCAACATACCATCTATTATGAGTTGGCCTTGACCTCCTGGGGCAACCACATACCTGCTCTGCTTCACCTTCCTCAAATGACCCTTCACAAGGTTACTCTGTACATCATACAGTCTTTTACCCACACATCCTTATATTTTATTCATTCCTCCTTTCACATTTATTCATCTAGAATCAGAGCAATATTTACTTGGTTTCTTATGTTATTCCTTCCATGATCAAATTGTTATTTTTTCCCCATAAGGAATTATAAAAGAAGATTTTTAGCATTAGCACACTATTGTGTGTTTTGGTGGCTATTTGTTCTTGCCAGGAAGTAGGCAGAGGCAGTGATTACAAAGAGGTTAGATCATTCAGCTTCATAGATTCAAAAGGACTAGAAGGGAATATTCAAAAGCATTAATTATCTTTGAGCTGTGGGAATATGGATGCATTTTCAGTGCTTTAAAGATCTGCTAAAACAAACGTTTTATACATTTTATAATCAGAAAAATATTAACAGAAAGTAAATATCATTACCACATGTATTCACACACATTTAAGCTGCGCTCTTGAGCATATGTTCTCCTAAGACCTGAAATGTCATATAATTCAAAGTAGAAACCCTAAAAACCCCAAGGAGAGGACATACGGTACAAGAAAAACAGGAAATGACGTTAGAAGACAGCAGGAAGTCGGGGAAATTTTATAGTTTAGAGATATAACCAGTTTGAAAGTAAAGGGGTTTGGTGCAAAGTAAAAGAAAAACTAAACTAGAATGGGAAAAATCAGGTTTTTAATGAAAGGAGGCAAGTAGGGAGAGCAGAATAGAATTTGACACAAAGGCTCAGACAATGTGCAAAAAAAAGACATCGCTGAGCTTCAGTCTCCACCCAACTGCTACAAATATCTGGGAAACTGTCAAGCAGCTGATGGAGAGATCTTGTGAGAATAAAGGATTAAAGAACCTAAGTGGTAACAGAGTTATCCTAGATCAGGACAATCAGGCCAAAAGGAAAGAGCTAAGACAGAGATTGAAAGTCCGGTGCCTGTGACTTCTGATACCCAAGCTGCTTTCAGATGCACTCTGCTCTGGTCCAGTCTATAAACAAGTTTCTGGAAGGCACTTTGGAAGAAGAAGATGAGTAGACGCCTCTGAGTCTGTCAAAATAAAAGGTTTGATGTGTAAAATACAGAAACAAGGCTGTATTTTTGACACTGACTTTTTAATGACTTTTTCTGGTATCTGAAATTGAATTTCTGGATTGAACATACACCTAAATCCAGGCTTTTGCTTTATTGCGCATTTTAGAGGACTCCAGAGAAAAAGAATTTTCTCAAGCTGCCTAAGCAACATTGGCATAAATAAAAGACAAATATTGTGTGCAACTAGCCATAATACTTTAAAGCGACATTCGTATTTGTTAAAAAGTCCATAACAGAATCGATACCATGAAGTTTAATTTGGACCAGACTCTATAAACCATTTAGTCTAAATACTCTTGTAGTTAAACTCCTGGCTCGACATCCTCACTAGTTGCACAAGCTGTGCTTGCACACCTTCAGGTCAAGGAGCCAACTCAGTACCAAGGCAATGCGACATCCCTATGGGCATCTTCAACTTTAAGAAGTCTGACTTTGGTGGTGCCTGTGGCTCAAAGGGGTGGGACACCGGCCCCATATGCCGGAGGTGGTGGGTTCAAGCCCAGCCCTGGCCAAAAACTGCAAAAAAAAAAAAAAAAAAAAAAGTCTGGCTTGCTTGCTTTTGGTCACTTTATCTTTAATCCTAAAATTATCTAAATCTACACTTTTAGGGTTGGTTTCATTTTAAGCAATAGCTCTTTAGAAATATAGCATACACATATAGAGCAAAACTCCGTATTTAAATTTTGTCAAAGATTCTTGAGATAACAGATACAAAATACACATGAATATAGTTCATGAGTACCATGAACTCTATACTGACCCAAAGAATCAGAAAATACAAATGAGACCTCTTCTGTTCATGTCAATACAAGCTGCACATGTCTCATTGAAACACAAAAAAGTAAAGACGCATATTTTTTTTGCCCTCAGTGCCCCAAAGTATAAAAATATAAATCTATAGGCAATTATAATCGCTCTCCTCTGCCTTATCTCATTTAAGGCTGCTGCCATACCCAATATATGATGCACTCAGCATGTGTAGAGATAGTCCATGCAATAGAGGGGTAGGTTGAAAAACTCAAAAAACTCAAAGCTCCTATTCTGAACACAAAAACATAACCATATTTTGTTAAATTGGGCCTTCAAGTACACGGGCACATTCCAATCATTCCTACCAATGTGAACCACCAGATGTTTACTGAATTACACATTTTGGCACAATAGCCTTTTGTGAGCCTCTTGAGACGACTCTTTGGATTTATAACACATTTTAATAAAATATCTGGGAAAACAGTATAATTTAATTGAGTAAAATGATACAAGAAACAAAACTTAAAAAGAAAAACAAAACTTCTGTCCATATCCTCAAACTACCTGGAATTATATGTTTGTAGCAATTAACAGTTGGCAAGAATTAAGAGGATGGGAATGTAAAATCTATGCAAAATGACCAAAAATTGAAATGAAAAGTGATTCCTAAATAAGTACATACTGAATATGCCAGTAAAATTAAAAGAAGAATCCAGCCTTTAGTACAAAACCCTCCTCCCTGCCTGGCCACCCCCACAGTGCTAGGCAGATGGCATACAATACCCGGTCGCAGGAGTGCAGATGCATTCTCTCAACGCATGCTAAATACACACATAATTACAACAACCCAAGTCTTCAAGAAAAGAAAATAAGGTCAAAAGGTCACATTAAGAAAAACAACAATGGCACAGCATTCGTAGTGATGTTTAAAATGCTTTCATTTTTTTCCATTCTACATTGCTCTTCCTCTACATTGCTCAGAATTTAAATAAACTAAAATAAGCCTCTGTTTAAAAAGAAAGGATGAAGATAGAACGATTTATACCGACGAGAAAGCTTCATCAGTCAATGTGAAAGGGAGTTTAAATCACAAACATTCCCTGGTTTTCTTGGGGGAAAGAAGCATCTACCCATAGTCCATATCCCACCGGGAGCAGAAGCCCTTCTCACTGGAGAGCCCCAGTGAATAATGTTGCTGCCATCTGTCCTGCAAGCCCCCACCTCCCGCCCCGAAATTCACTCCTCCCTAGTGACAACAAGGTGTGTGCAATTTCTGATACGGTTTTATCAAGTAACTTAATGGTTTCTCATTAACGATCAATTCTTTCTGAACAAAATCTGCCAAAGTTCCAACAGAGACTTCAAAAAGGGTGGGGAAAGCTTTGCTGGTGTTATTCAGGATTCATTCTGAGGTATGTCTACAAATAGCAACCTGGATGAATTAACTGTGCCCTAAGTTAGTTAGAGTCAAGTGCTTGAGCCACTTAAAACCTGGGACCACTGTACATATTGTATTTGTTTCCCCCCAAGTTTCTATGACCTTGCTAGGACCATAAAAGCATTAGAAAGTAAAAACATAGATGACCGTGAGACAATAATGCAATTTCTCATTTTATTCATGAGGAGGATGACAGCGGGCAAGGTGAAGTGACATGTGCAAGGCTATGAATGTAATGTAACAGCAAGGACAGAGCGGGGCCTGGGGCTCTGGCCTCCTGCTCTAGGAATCTCTCTGCATGAACAGGTAAGTCTGGAAAATATGTTCTTTCTTAACAGAAGAACACAAGAACAGAAGCATTTACTGGAGTAACTGTTTACTAAATGGTTCCCTAGACAAAGATGCATCTCAGTTCTTCATCCAACAAAATCCAGCCTATAAAGCATCACTCAGTAGTTATTTAATCTGATGTCCAAAATACGCTGCATTAAAAGGCATCTTCTTAAAAAGCCTAAATGTCAACCCATTGCTGCACACATATTGTTCCCACCGAAGGGACGACCATTTTAAGAAGGTCACAAATAGTAAAGCCATTTATTTAAAGTGTGATGACTAACAACGCATTTAAAAACGGAAGTCAATTTATTGTTATAATTTTTAGACGAGTGCAGACATTGAGTCTGTGATTGTTGAGGCTTGTTTTTAACAGTATAAATTCAATTTCAACTCCCCTTTCTCCCAGCTGCAGTATTGAACTTAGATGTCTACTAGATCAGTGGGTGGAAGATCAAAGAACATTTAAAAAATTTTAACTTTACTACCCACAAGGAGGTGGGAGTAATATGTCAGTGGGACTAAAATGTATGTGACAGAGTCTTAAGAGATTCCATAACTCAAAAAGGAGCAGGTTGTTCCCTCTCTTAAAGAAGCAACACTCACCCTACCTTTGCTTAGTCTACTTTTTAGAGCTAAGAAATACACTAAAAGAGTTAAATTGGGATCTAAAAATGTACATGTTCTTATATGTTCTGTTTCCAGTGCAGTCGAAAACACTAATCACAGCTAATAACCTGAGATTTCTCTTACTTAGATGGCCTTGTAAAAGGTTTCCCTTTACTTGGGTAGTAGGTGAGCCACACTAAGAATAAACTTAAGCTTTAAAAACTGGAGAAGATGAAGTCTTCCTCTCCATTTCCTCCTCCTTCATTCCCACCTCGAGGGAGTTACAGATGTGAATATACATATCTAAATATAATCAGTACAGAAGGATGTCAATGTCATTTCCAAAAGCCTAAGCCAAGGAGGAGGAGGAAGAAATGGCAATTGTGGATGGGGTGACTGGCCTCCTTGGCCCCCCTGCTGCCTCTGATGAGCACCTTATCTTTCCAGGAACAGCTATAATACCCTTGGATGTGAACTCAGGTCGGCCACCTTCACTGCCATTCAACACTAACATCCTACTTCCGAGCCCACCTCCCAAACCCTGCTACTCTGTCATCCCTTCCATCCTGCACCCCTTCCAACAGTCTAAATCCCATCCCTCTGTAAGGCCAATTCAACTTTCTCACCCACACAGAACTTTCCACGCACTATATCTTCACCAAACTCTCATTTTCTGAACTATTACAGCACTTACTATGTGAACCCCATAATCAGCAGCAATTATAGTTTCATATGTTATCAGTCTTGCTTCTTGTCCCCTCAGCCCCCATTTAAATCGTGAGCTTAAGGGCCTGCGACCCTTAAAGTGTTTTCCAAGGTATCAGCACGCAGAAGGACAAAGAGGTGGGTGAGACAAAAAAACTCACGCTCCCCTGAATTAGCAGAGTGAAACTCCTGCCTCACAGGGGTGACCCACAGTACTTCTTCCACTGGCTGTGTATGAACCCACAAGAAAGTAAATGATTTATGGCTGCAAATTACACTGGTCCTCAAGCCCCTTTGAAAAGACCAGATCAAACCATCAATATTATTGTTTTTGTTGTTCATCTTCACAGAAAGCTGAGTGACCCTTAGGCACGAGCTGCCAGGCAAACTCCTCAATGCCTTGGTGCATAGAGGGATGTCATCTTTCTTTCCTTTCTAGATTTCATCATCCACGGCACTTTCTCATTTTGCAGAAAGTCATTAAAAAGATCCTGGAATAGCTATTTTAATGCAATCCAAGTTAATTCCAGAGGCATTTCTCTACTCAAGATCGATTACATGCTCAGCACCCAGCAACATCCTAAAAGAAACCCCGGAAGACATGACAGAGTTCCCTGTCTATTCCGAGCGAAGGAACAAAAACCTTCTCTTTTTCCATCTCCAATCCCCTATCTCCAAGAGCTGTGCACACAGCAACTGCTCAAAGAGTCTCAGCACCATGCCTTGTTTACAGAAGAATACAAAGTCTAATAGAAACACTGCAAAGCACAGTAGGCCTTTCTAAATAATCACAGAAAAACCAAGCACATAAAAATAAATTAATGCCATTTTAAGACCAGGCTTTTTCTTCTAACTTAAATTTCTAGAACAGTTGATTCTCCCACACAGTGGGACAGAAAAAAACATTTATTGATTTGAAATCTTCTTTCATGCTCCCTGAGGTAGAAATTAATTTAATAAGACTGGCAAGTTTGGGATCTAAACACATCAGAATACTGACAGAAGCTCCCTGTGGCCACAGCAGTGAAATATCCTCGCAGACACATGAATACAAGTAAAGACCTGTCAGGCTACACAGAGAATTGTTCCTGGGAGAGTAATGGTATTAGATATAAAAAGAATAGAAATAATAAAAAAAGAAAAAAATGCGAGCCTAGAGTTTGGGTTCCATACAAGCAGGTAAAAGAATCACATGGCCCAGCAGAGGAGGGTACCTGTTACCCAGCTGAATACAGTGGGCTATTATCAGAAGAAGAAAAATGAGGTCAAAACCTAAAGGGCAGACAATACAAACAGCAGTAATATTAAAGCTGGAAATCTCTTTATAATTCCTACTACTGGTGGGGATGGAGTGGTGGGGGGTTGAGAGTTAATGTGGGAATATAATGGTTCATTTGAGCAAGGTAAATATGGCTTAACAAATGAGCTTATAAATAAATGGAGGAAGGAGCTAACGAATGCATGAATAAAATAAAAAGAGGTAACGTGACTAACGAATAGCATGAGTCCCTGGATACAAGGAGGGGTGCAAAGAAAAAGCACTCCAAAAAACTAGACAGGAATACTGGGAGATTGGGAATGGGCAGATGAGCTTAGGCAAAGTGACTGGCTCAGAAAAAAAGAAAGAAAACTCATGTGAAAAGATTATAAGAGAGAGAGATAAAGTGAACCGAATTCTCCCATGTTGAGCAAATCTCATTTCCTAGTTCTTTTCTGCCAAGTAACCTTCCATTAAGCTTTCAGTGCAGCCAATGTCTTCTATTTATTGGTGGTTGGTCATGATATTTCCCTTACCATGCCTGGAATAAGCCTCCATGCCAATCCACCCTTCCCCTTCTATCTGCCCTTTAGGTCTAACTCAAAACTCTTTCTTCCTTAGGAAACTTAAGAAGAGTAACCTTTTTCTGCTTTTGCAGTCAGCTTTGGTAAGAGGGGCTATGGACAGACAAGGTACAGAAACACACAGAGGAGAAATAAGTAGGGTCAGAACTGGGAAGAAGTTAATATTCTAGATTTCTTTAGGTGGTGTCAGAACAAAGATGAAAAACTAGGTACTCTAATCACATTTTGTCCTAAAGGGGTAAAAAGTCCTTTATATTTCCTTCAAGTAGGCTAACTTTTGATTTCTGGAACCACTGCAGGCAGTGGGGTTGCCATTCTCTTCTGCCGCTCTACCTTGGTCCCACTTCCCCTCCTTTGTGGGATTGGGGCATCCTGTATGTAATCATGTAATTTATATCACAAGATCCACAGAGAGACTTTGTTTTTCTTTTTCTTTTTTTTTTTTTTTTAAAGGAATTCCTTCTAGTTTTAACCCTGTAAGAAGGGATAGATCACATCTCCTAGGTCAGTGGTTCTCAATCTTCCTAATGCTGTGGCCCTTTAATACAGTTGCTGTGGGTTGCGACCCACAGGTTGAGAAATGCTGTCCTAGGCTATTGCCTAAGGATGGTATTGCAACTCCAAAGAAAATATACTGCTGAGACATTGGGCCACTCCCAAGGAAACAAGTTATAAAAGGAGGGGGAGAAGCAAAATTAGTGGCACCAATAGCAATGACGCAAAGAAAAAGAAAAAAGAAAGAAATGCCAAGCTGTAGCCAGGCAATGCAATGTGAAACCACTGCTCCATGTCCCGCCCACTTCCACACCCACTGAGAGTGCTGTTCTTGGGGATGAAAAAACAGCTTGAGGTGACAACAGAAGAATCAATGCCAAACCATGCTTATCTCCGAGCCAAGACACTAACCTCCCGCTTTATGGACATTACTGAAAGACAGAAGATAAAGCACAGGAGGAGCTGTGACGGCGGTCCTCCCCTGCCTTGTCCCCACTTCCCTAAACCCAGAAACGCACTCGTGTGCCAAATCTGATTAAAAATCATCTGACTCGCTGGGCCCTATTTCTTTCGTGCATTTGTTGGAGACCAGCCAGCGCTGACATCGATGAGCTAGTGAGATATATTGCCAAGTAATAAGCAGTCGGAGACATTAAGTTACTGAACTTTAACAAAATGACAGCTTCGAATTTTAAGACAAAGAAATGTCTTGTTTTCCTTCCACACACAAGAAAGGAATATAGCTGGTTACAAGATCCCTTATTGTAATTCCCTGATTTTCTTTTACATCTTTGTATCAGTTGCTATATAGCTGATTACCATAACTATATTATTATATCAAACCCGAGATAGAAAGATTTAAATCAACAGCAGGATTAGCTGCTACCCCCCATCCAGCCCTATGACTTCAATTCATACTCATCACAAACGATTTCCAAACACAGCTACAATTCTGTCCTCTGGGCATGGTTGGTGCCCATTAGCACGTAAAGTCTACTTCGGTTGTGTTGGGCCTTTCTAATCCCTGGAACATGCTTAAGAGGCATTAATGGTACAAAGATTCAACTTATGCAAAATGGCTTCTTTCTAACCAAATCACAAGGACTGCCCCTGACTTTCTTAGTTCTCTCACTGCTCTTTTGGGTTCTAACTTTATAGACAGAATTCATCTCTGTTCCTCATTTCCTCTATCCAGATAGTCCATCATGTAGGCAATTTTCTTTATAAAATAGATTACTGAATTAAAAATAAAAAAGAAAGAAATCCTCCCCCCATGCCCCCCACAAACAATGCCTCTTCTGTTCCTCTGCACGTCTGTGCCACCGCCCTGCTCTAAGCTAACTATCATTACCCCTATTTTGGCAATCTTGTCTGAGTTGGCCTTTTTACTTTCAGTTTCTGCACACCAATTACAGACTAAAAGTCTCCTTCGCTTTTAAACTATATATACTTCCCCATTACCCACCCACTCTTCAAAGCTAAATTATGTTCTTAAGGAAAACCATTCAAAGTCCGACTTTGTGACACATCCCACCAATCAAGTTAGCCTGCTCATTCCCCTTACAGCCTACTAAGCTAATTTCTATCACTTATATTTAGCTGGTTTTTATCCATTTAGTCCATTAAAATGCAAATGCCATGAGGGCAGGGCTTTTTCAATGTTATAGCTTCGGTACCAGAATAATGCCTGAAACATGTTAACCCCTCAAAAAATATTTGCTGGATGAAGGGATAAAGAGAAAGAGAAAAACAGAAAAAGGGAAGTGGGAGAGAAAGTGTTAAACTCCCTCCAGGAAGGAGCTTATAATGAAAAGTTCATGTCAAGTCCCACGTTCACTAATCATTTCTACCTTCGCCACTTTCTCTCTTCTCTGATTCTCGGAGGAATTTCTGCACCATATAATCCAGCGCTTAAATACTCATGCCAAGGATTTCAGGGAATAGTTAAGAGCCTCCTACGTGGCATGCTCTGTGGGATACACCAGTATCAGATCACTGGTCTATGTACCAGACAGGGTCTTTGGCTTGTCCAAACTTAAGTCTTCTATAAACATTAAACGGTCAATTAAAAACCAGATGCCATAGGCACACATAGAAAGGACACTTAACTTGGACTTCAACAACAGGGAAGGCTTCTCAGAGGAAGGGACATCAGAGGGAAGACTCGAAGGATGAGTATGAGTTAGCCAGATTAAAAGTAGAAAGGAGTGTTCAAGGCAGAGGGAACAGCATGGATGAAGACCTAGAGGCAAGAGAGAGCAGAAAAGTGTTTATGAATTGCAGGAAGTTCAGTGGCTCTGGAGCACAAAGGAGGCAGGAAAGAGGCGAGGCTACGGAGGTGGGCATGGGCCAGCGCTTGATGGGCCATGAAATCACCCCAAGTTAAGCAGCATGA
The DNA here is from genome assembly GCF_000181295.1 of Otolemur garnettii. Lineage (NCBI taxonomy): Eukaryota > Metazoa > Chordata > Mammalia > Primates > Galagidae > Otolemur > Otolemur garnettii. The sequence goes on along the minus strand of NW_003852469.1, from coordinate 9,573,492 downwards.
GCTACAAATGCTAAAGATGTGAAGCTGCGCAGAGGACAATCAGCTTGACTTAGTCATTCCACGATGTGAACAAATTTTAAAACATGTTATGCATTATCAAATATATAATTTTATATGTCCATTAAAAATCTTTTTTTTTTGCAGTTTTTGGCACAGGGTTGGCTCTGAACCCACCACCTCAAGCATATGGAGCTGGTGTCCTATTCCTTTGAGCCACAGGCACCGCCCCATTATAAATCTTTTTTTTAAGCAAGAGCTGTCAAAATGAATATGAAAGGGAAGCTGGGAAGGGGACAGAGGAAAGGTAGAAGAAGCCTTACACATCAGTTAGTTCTGTCCCTCAGTTTAAAGAATAAATTCCTTATGGGAAAAGGAGATACTTGGTCTTCTGCTTTCCATATATCCCAAAATGCCTTTTCGAAAACTGTGGTGGTTAAGGAAAAAAAGAACTATTGATTGAAAACTTTAATTCTTCCTGTCCCTTTCCCATCCAAAGAAGAGAGAGAAAAAAAAAAACCACTTTAAAATGTAAAAACAGAACAGAGAGACTAATAAACCATTTCAAATGCAAGAGGCTTCATCAAATACATGAACTTGAAGTCCTTTTAAATTGCTTTTGCCTCTGAGACTCAGTAATGTCCTCTGCTACTCAGCAGAGACTTCTGAACTAGACTTCCCCCAGAATCTATATTCCTATAAATTCTCATAATTATGCATTCTGTAAAAGCTTAAGCAGTGAGCTAAGGAAATAGCTCTAACTGGTTCTGACTTCCCTTTCTCTTTTGCATTAGATTAACCCACTCCTTTAATCCACAGCGATGTTTAACAGCCCATACTCAATACGAAGTTCGAAGCCAAATGTGGTACCATGTATAAGGCTGTCTAACCCAAAATTATTTCAAAATGAGAAGGATTGATCTAGGCTCATGCAGCACTCCTACGAATCTATCACCACATTATAGAAGTATGGAACAATGATAAAAGGAATAAACGAAGTTCAAGCTCCTGAGACAAAAAGCACACAGATTTCTATGTAAGGTGTAGATTTTTTACTGTACCTTTTAAAGTAATTATCTGTTAAGAAAAGCTACTCCGCATCTGTGCCATACATTGCCCTCAAACACTGTTCTTTCTCTAAATAGCTTGCACTCATTCTGGGGCATGAATGAAATGAGGCCACCATGAGAAATTATAAATGCCATCCGGGGAGGAAATCCTTCATAGCCCTGGTCTCTAGCCTACCACACAGGAGAAGGAATTCTCATGCTAGACCTTTCTACTGAGGAAGTTACCAATTCAATTTTCTGAGTAACGTTGCTACAATATACTGAACAGTGTTTCTACACGTTAAAAACTCTTATTTATCACGATCATTTATTTCCTCTTTCATTCAAATAGCAAAGCTTAAATTCCAATGAAGACTAGAAGAGCAAGCATTATAAAGCAATAAAACTTCCTCATTTCTACAAGAAGGTCAGCATACAGCATACTAACTTGTGACTTTCAAAAGAAGTACACTAAAGCAGGGTGTCTAACCTCCCCCCCCCACCCCGTTGCAAATTGGATGAATAATAACAGTTGTCTTGGGCCACACATTAAATACAAAAATGTTAATTAAAGCTGATTATCCAAAGAAAAAGTTCCTGCATCCTTTTCATGATATCTGACACCACAGATAAGCAAAAACAGTCCTCACAAAATCAGCATGCAGCCCACAGGGCTGTGGGCTGGACACCCCTACACTAAAGTGTTGCCTTTTTCTAATTAGAAGCAATGTGTTGTGTTTTTCCCAATGCACCACTTCTTTTGAGATGCTCTTAATAGGAAATTTTACTTTGAAATAGCTCTAAAAACCCTGCATTTATTCCATAACCACACAACAACCAAATGAGGATCTGACATTCTGAGGCTGAAGGAACCTTTGGCACGATCATTAACCTTCCCACTGATTCTCATTTCATATGTACAAAGTTTTGAGGGTTGACAAGCAGCAAGTGTTCTCTAGTGTAAACACCCCCCCCCCCACACACACACACACAAACACACTTAATAACTAAAAATTTACCTGGCTTTGAGCTGTCATTCTGGAGGAAATGTAAAAACCTTTTATATACGCATATTAACAAGATGATCAGGCATTACATATTAACCAGCAATTTGGTCTTTAACAAAGACAATCCCTCAGTACCTTTGAGGAAAGAGAAAGAAGGCACACTAGATCCATTGTTGCACTGATCTTTTATCTGTCCTCTCAAAAAGCACTTATTGATCACCTTCTGTGTACCAGAGACTATGCACTGCAGAATGTTCCTCAGCATTTTTGGCTTCTAGTTGTTGAAATACTGGTCTGGAGCTGCTATCTGTTCCAGCTGTTTCTAAATGTCGACAATCGTCCCTAGGAAACCATTGCTCTATTAGAGGTTAAGAGTACACAGCCACAATATTTCAGAAATTTAAAATATAGCTGAAAGATAAGATATGCACATTTGAAATAAATGAAAATGTTGAACGAACACATTAAGTAGGCAATATTTTAGGGTTGGCTACTTTAGGAAGATGGCTACTCCCCTCCCCCCAATTCACATGTACCTGGAATAAGGCTAAAAATAATATTTTTAAATGTGACTAAGAGAATTTCTTCCTAGATACTATTCCTCTCTGTCCTCTCTAGAAATTTTGCCTTCCCCCCTCACATATTCTCTTCATCACATATCAAAACATTTTAACTATTGACTTTTGAAATCATAGAGTGTCAATAAATAAATAATAACCAGAGAGATGGGAAACAGCAAATAAATCACTCTGTCAATTAAGAAAGACAATTTAGATCTTCTAAATCCTTCCTCTTCTATCAGTTTGATACTTGATGTTTACTGCCCTGGATCAAACATGATCTCAGTAATTCTTTTTAGGACAAACTGTTTAGGACAAACTGTTTAGGACAGTTTGAGGAAAGGAATCACCAGGTAGAAAGACAACAGGAAGAACAATAAACCTTTAACTAAGAAAAACTGACAACAAAGTGAGAAAACTACTTTGAGCATTCAAAGGGAATTGTTTATAGAAGCTGATTCAAGGACTCCGACCAAGCATTCATTCTACTTAGGAAATTGAGAGTTGTACTTTTAAAAATGCTTTCAGATCCCTCCAGAAACTTTAAAATAAAAGTAAATGAGCACTTTTAAGTTTTCCTGGGAACACTTAAAATTTGAACAGAAAATTTACATTGCAAACTCTCCCTAGATTATCTTGGCTTTTGCTCATAAACATTTTTTTTAACCTAGATCCTTTTTTTTTTGGTTTGTTGGCCATTAATGAGTAGGCTGTAATTATTCAAGGAGTGTGAGAAGTGAGTTTGTTCATTAGAGAATATAAGTCATTAATTTTCACTATTTTTTTGTTTGTTTGAGAGAGAGGAGTAACTTTTGCCTCTCATGCACAACAAAATCAGTGCCACTATGCCCTCCAGAGAAACATCCTCTTGGGACTTTCAGGACAGGGCTGCTCTAAGTAAGGACAAACTTAAGTTCATGAGGAACAGCGATAACTACAGAGTGAGAAGTAGCTGCTACAGAATCTTGAATGCATTTGTACTACAACAAACAAAATATTGATCATGGACAGATATACTGGGTCATTGAACTACTTGGACAAATAGTAACTAGATAAAAAAAGAAGAAAGATGTGAAAGATATAAATCCTGCCTCAGTAATCTATTGTTCTGCAATAAGGTGCCCCATAAGTCAGTGGCTTTAACTAATCATTTCATTTGCTACAGAGTTTGCGCACGTGCAATTTGGTCAGAACTCAAGAAGGATAGGCTGCCTTGGCCCCACAGGGTGTTGTTGGCCAGTCTTGCCTGAGACTGGAGAATTGAGGATTCAGGACTCCCCACTCCCATGTCTGGTCATGTTGCTGGAATATCTTGATGTCTTACACATGACTTTCTTCTCCAGCAGGATAGCTTGGATTTCCCTCTTTACATGGTGGCTCAGAAAGTGCTAGGCCTCCAATTAGCAGAATATTGTTTCTACCACACTGTCATATAAGCTGGCCCAGACACTGTAAGGAGGGTAAATAGGCCCCACCCTCTTGATGAGTAGAATAGCAGGGGGATATGATAATGGTAGAACTAGGTGGCCATTTTTACAACCTACCACAACAACCCCATCACTGGAAGCCATAGTAATATGAAGAAGAAAAAAGAAAAGATAATTAAGTGCCCTTTCTTGAAAACATAACCCAGCTCTCACCCTTGACTCTTCAGCCAGTGAAGAACAGAAAAGAATGGATGATACAGTACAGGTGACAGCTTCACAGAGAGCAGCCTTGGTCAGAAAAAGAATAAACAAATGAGACTATAGAACCACCACAGAGGTTCTTGCTACTTCTGGCTAAACACTTTACACAAAAAGATATATTATAAAGCTCTGGTACCAAGTAAAGAATATGCAAATTGTTAGGGAATAGATGATATTTTTTTTCTTAATGAAAAGTTCCACATTCTAGGGTCATAATTTCAAAAGGTCAATATCTCTAACCTATCTTTTTATTTATTTTTTATTTATTTATTTATTTTTTTTTTTTTGAGACAGAGCCTCAAGCTGTCCCCCTGGGCAGAGTGCCATGGCATTACAGCTCACAGCAACCTCCAACTCCTGGGCTCAAGC
>NW_003852469.1:9565972-9568670 GCF_000181295.1 Otolemur garnettii | reverse complement strand
GGTTGAGCTATAGGCGCCGAGCCATAACCTATCTTTTTAGAAGAAACACTGGAATAGCTTCAGTTGAAGAATCAAATTAATCAATGGAGGTTGTAGATCCTGGGGACAGGCAACTGCTTCTCTCCTATACCAAAGTGTGATGCTACAGAATACCGTCCCCTTGCTTGAAGTCCTCATTCTTTGGGAAAGAAAGGCATGACTTTTGCCAAAAAGTGGTTGGCAGATGGGTTAACTTGCAGCAAAGTGGAGATGTGATGAGATTATTCTAAATCTCCAAGAAAGTCTCCTAGTTGAGCCTAGACAAAAATTTCACTGGATAAGGGGCTGAGCACTTTCACAGAATGTGGACAAATTTGCACGTTACAATAGCTTCCACGTTACAATGTTACAACAGCTTCCACGCCACATTGTCACAATAGGTTCCATGTTACAATGTTACAATAGGTTCCATGTTACACTGTTACAATAGGTTCCATGTCACAATGTTGCAATAGCTTCCATGTTACAATGTTGCGACAGCTTCCATGGTACAATGTTGCAATACCTTCCATGTTACAATGTTACAACAGCTTCTATGTTACAATGTTGCAACAGCCCACATGTTACAACGTTACAATGGCTTCCATGTTACAATGATGCAATGGCTTCCATGTTACAATGTTACAATGGCTTCCATGTTACAATGTTACAATAGCTTCCACTAATGTCCTGGTTTGTCCTCATTCCTCTACAACAACCAAAAAGGCAATTACCTTTCTCCCAGCTATAGATGTTAATCCTTAACTAAGTTTTAATACTATTCCATCCCAGCAGTGTCTGCAATCTCCTAAAAAAGCTTTGAAGCCTGCAAATCATTTAGGACCAAAATGAGGAAATCCAAGTCCTATTATGGGAAAATGAGAAAAAGAAAAAGCACAGAAAAGCCCTTCAAATCAGACCACACAGAAGGCCAAAAGCATAGATGAAAGGAACTAGAAAGCTATGCTTTTTTGGCTGCCTTTTAAATACAGACCTCCTAGGTGAAGTGAGAACTTGCTAAACATATCAACAGGTATTAAGATCTGTAAGATATAAGATGCTAGAAAAAATAGTTCCAGTAATATTAACTTACGAGTCTAAATAATTTTTCATTTTGACAGACACACTGTGCCCATGTAAAAGGCAAAAGTAAAAATATCACTCGACTTAGAGGCAGAAACCAGATTTGAATCCTGGCTCTATGCATAGTCTTTGAAAAATTATTTTTCTTCCAAAGCCCAAGTTTCTTTATCTATAAAAATATGGATAAAAATATCTTCATTCAGAGTTGTAGTATAAAGGGTTCAATGAAATAAGTAGTTCGTATGTCTAGAAAACCATACTTAATAAATATGAACTATGTATGATTCTGATCTTCAATATAGATTAAGGCCCCCACGTCCTACGTCTATTTTTTTTTTTTAATTATAGAAAAGGCACAAAATTGGTAGTCAGAAGATGACATTTTCAGGTTGGATTTTGCTACTTACTGGCAAGACTAATCTTGGGTAAGCCTTTTCTCTTTTGACAGCCAAGGTTCTTAATTTCATTCATTAGATTGTAAACCTAACTGAGCACCCATTGGAACACTGGCAGAAAACATGGTGAATTAAGTGCCTGCCCTCAAGGAACTCAGTATGCCATTGGGAAACTCAAAAGGAACAATTGCATAGTGCCGGGGTAGTGTTGTCCATAAAATAAGGTGATGGGGTTTGTAGATTTAGGTATATGAATCTATGACTATAAATATCAAAGTCAACAACAAAAAAAAGATGATAATTTTTCATTGTGCTATTTTGTAAGGGTTTATTAAATCATTTTTCCTAAAGCTGAAATCAAAAGCTTTCAAAATCCAGCAATGTTGTGACAAAGGCTTTCTGCATCCCAAATGAATGGTCCTCATCCAATATGAAAATTTAAAAAACTTGGCCATTAAAATGAAACCTATACTGTTAAAGGGAAAATCAGGTCTTCGCATCAAAGGCTATCTTATTTTTTATATTTCTGAAACCAGTAATTTGGAGGGTGATATTGGCATATACATATAGGGCCACCCAAATTTTAGTAGACGCAATCAGAAATGATGGCTTTGATACAACAATAGTTCGGGATAACTCGTTGAGCTGGCAAATGAACTGCCAATGTACAAAAGTAGACACACTACTCCCTAGAATAATGTTCCTAGTGAATGAAAATGCTTTATTCACAGGCTTTACACTTTATATTCTTTATTAGTCCTATCAACATCTCTGAAGGTAATCAGATGCTAGGCAGGTTTTATTTACAAGCACTATTTTTCTCTGAAATGCATGACTTTTATTGGCAATCATGAGTATAAAAGTTTGAGCTATCAGAATGAATCAGACAAGGACTAATAAATAATATTCATAAAGAGAATTAATACAAGTTTGTTGGGTTGGTAAAAGTAAGGAAACAAAGGATTATTGTATATCAACAAGGGTTCTTTAAATGGTTTTTCAGTGATATATAGTCAGAAACATTCTGAGTCAAATGCAGAAACACTTCTCTGAATAATAAAACTGTGTTTTAGGAAATTCATTTGGGCTCGGTGCCTATGGCTCAAATGGCTAAGGCGCCAGCCATGTATACCTAAGGTGGCAGGTTCAAATCCAGCCCAGGCCCGCCAAAACAACAATGACGGCTGCAACCAAAAAATAGC
>NW_003852469.1:9561122-9565864 GCF_000181295.1 Otolemur garnettii | reverse complement strand
AAAAAAAAAAAAAAAAGGAAATTCATTTGGCAAATTTAACAAAGATTGTCTAGCAGAATTTATTAAAAATCTACTTTAAAGAATAAATAAAAATAATTTATAATTAGCATATAAATTGTTTTTATGGAAAGTAGCTTCTAAAGTTCTTGGTTTCTTCAAATAACATGGAATTACAACAAATCTGAGCACATAGCCTATAATCTAGTTTACTTATTTGAGTATAAACCTTATACTCTTGATAACACGTGTATCATCCCTATAACCTCCAAATCCCGCATTTATAAACCAAGGGTAATGAACTTCATTAGTCACAAAGTTGCTTGAAACTCTATAGAATTCTAGAATTTTAGAAAATACATCAATGTTTAGCCCATAGTCTCTTTCCAAACTTTTAGCTGAAGAATGAAAAGAATCTAAATTCCTTTCTTTATTTTTACTATAAAATAAAAAGATTGGCTTTCAGGGCAAATTCACACAATGATATCTGTGATGTAGAATAAAATTTAAAAAAATTCTTTGTTATTACTTTAAAAGTAGGACTAAGAGGCTGAAAATTTCTCTTACTTGAATATATTATGTTTAATTTATTGGTATAAACATACTGTTGGTTAATTTACACAGAATCGTAAGAATTTGGGATTGTGAAGGTGACTTATTAATCAATACACTTATTGTACAGGTGAGAAGACCACTCCTGAAACAGGAAAGGGCAAGAGGCTGTAGAATAAGATGCCCTGTATCATTCAATAAACATTCTAACTCTGCCACTTATTTTGAAACTGGATGTAAAGATACTGGCTCTGCCCCTTGGTTTGTTTCTTCTTTTTATCTAAAAACATGAAGATAACAATAGCTCCTAGCTCAAAGAATAATTGCAAGAACCAAATGTGTTAACATATTTAAATGCTAGAACAATGCCTGGTACATAAGAATCTTTAAATGCTGGGAATTTTACCATCTACTGTGGTCATTAGCAGACGGATCTATAGACAGTGAGTGTCAGCAAACACTATTTACAAAAACTGTTTATTAAGACCAGGGCTCTTTTAATTAACATTATGCTCAGTAACAGCATGTGAAGAAGGCCAAGTACAGTGGCTTATCCTTATAATCTTAGCACTTTGGAAGGCTGTGGCAGGGGGATCACTTGAGGCCAGAAGTTTGAGGCTGCAGGGAGTTATGATGACTCCACTGCACTCCAGCCCAGCACTCCAGCCCAGGTGACAGTGACATCCTGACCAAAAAAAAAAAAAAAAAAAAAGTGTGAGAGGAGAATAATCATCCCAAATTCCTCCTGTTTCCTTCTCTGACCATCAAGGGGACTATATTCATTTCCAGGGACACAGTTTATGAGGACAAGGGGAGCTCATCCCCAGAGAAGATTGAATAGGATGTTGAGATATGGAAATAATGGCACATAATAAGCAAGAGTTGAAAAAATTGGGAATATTTGGACTTAAGAAGAGATAACTTTGCTGAATCATAAAAGTAATCTACAAATACCAGAAAGTCATTAGATACATAAGGAATTAGACTCATTATCCTTTTCTGGTTATCAGGAAAACCTTTTTAAGAATCTACCCTTTCTGAAGACAGTGAACATTCTTTTAACGTGAGTATATAAAAACAAAATGCTTTGAAGTATCTCAAGAATGGAAGAAAAAGTATCCAATGTACTCAGCCCTACTATACCAATTTATAAACACCCACATTTTCATATGAAAGCTATAACCCAACTATAGCCCAAGAAGAAGGGGAAAGAAGAGAGAGAGGGGAGGCAAGGGGAGGGGAAGAGGCTAGGTGGAGGGAGGATAATTGGTGGGACCATACCTACAGTGCATTTTACAAGGGTACAAGTTAAATCTACCAAGTGTAGAATATAAATATCTTAACACAATAACTAAGAAAATGTGGTGAAGGCTATGTTAACCAGTTTGAGGGAAGTATTTCAAATTGTATATAAACCAGCACATTGTACCCCATAATTACATTAATGTACACAGCTATGATTTAATAAAAAAATGATGCTTTTCAAATATGGAGAGATGATTATGCTGAGTCTGAGGCTGGATGAGATGACATTAAAAAAGTCTCAGAAATATTAGAACTTAAAAAGAACTTCATCTGCTCTCATGTCTTAGTTATCAATTAGAATCTCCCGGGGGAGCTTTTTAAAAAACACTAATCCCAACCAGGTGAATTAAAATCAGAACTTTCTGGGGGAGGAACCTGGGCACTACTTTGTTTGTCTTTTGAATTCTCTCAGGTGGTTCTAACATAGAGCCACAGTTAAGAAATACTACATTAATCCACAAATGAGAAAATTAGGGTCTACAGATAGAAAATGATGGAGCTATAAGGTGAACCCAGACATATACTCTGCTATTTTCAAAAGACTAGATTACTCATAAAGTCTATAACTTTATGATATGCATAAGGCTTTAAAATAGTCTTGCAGATATAAATTTTTTGGGAGGGATATAAGTACTATAATATATGTACCATAATATAGTACATATAATATAGGAATATGTGTTCTGTAATATATGTACTATTATTTTTTCCCCAGAGTATAGACTGGTCTCTAGTAAATTATTCACTTTCTAATTTTATAGCCATAGTATCAGTGAAGTTCAGTAGAAAAGACACACAAAATAAATCCTGTACTATGGGATTTTCTTTCAACTTTTATTTTGACCTACTTGAACCTGACTTCCTATTGTCTGAGCAACTGTGCCCTGTATAGATACTCATCATTTGGGTTACAGGCACAGGTCCCTTCTACTCAATTTGGGACCAAGAGAGATTGCTTATCGTTGTTCCTTTCTACTTATAGATGAGACTGATGAAAAACTATCTTTGCTTGATTTTAAGTCTTACTCTGTATGAGATTGGAACAAGGGCAATAGAACCCGACCCAGGAAATTCAAACACCCGAACAGCGTCACAGGGGAAGAACCAAGAAATCCAGAATAAAATGTTCACTTCCCAGCTCAGCATCTCCATCACTATCACCAAGACTTGCTGGTAACTAAGTCTGCACATCATTTCAATTGAGAGGCCTGGCAGTTGGGAAAACCATGGCGGCAGGAAGGAGGTGCTCTACTCCTCTCTGCTGTCTATCCCCGCCCACACTCACAGGGCCTTTCACAAACAAGTCACTACCTCTCTGCAAAACCCCTTTTCTCATTTTTAAAACAAGGGGGACATTAAGATCATCTCAGGGGCTTCCGACTCTAATGTTCGAAGGTTAGCATGTCCCCTGTCAAGATGGACAGGGATGATCTATGATGGTTTCACCCTATAAAGGTGCTTTTTCTGGGGGTACAACCCACTGGATGGTATATTCAAAACAACACAGTAAGTATATTATAAAGGGCACCTACATACATACTGCACATTACATTTTAAATCTGATAATCATCATTAGGAACACGAATTCTACCGTAGGTTAAACATGAGTAGGTCTGAAAGTCAAACTGCCATCTTTTTCTCACCACCAAAATAGAGACTCACACTAGAAACTAGAATGATGACCCCCATCAGAGGGATATGGACATTACATAGGGTGAAGGACTGATTATACATTTAATGGACCGATCAGCTTCCAGAAATGCTATTTGCTGGATTGTTTAAAACAGGCAGAGGTAAACTATGCTCAAAATACCAGGAAATCCTCAATCCTACCCAAGCCCGTTGCCAAATAATTCTATGAAAAATTCTAGCCATTTTTGTTTTAAAATTGCTAAGGATGATTTCTGTTTCTTTTAAAGGAAACCTTCGGTGTTTAGGTATCACAGACTGTTCAGAACAACTTGGACTAAAGGCTGACTTCTCCTAGGGATTTAATTAATAAACATTTTTGTGGTTGAAAAAAACATTTTTGGAAGGCACATATGGAAAACCAAAAAAAAAAAAAATTCAGATCGATGAAAATTTAGTACTAAATAGCTTTAAGAAAGAATATTAAGCCACTGAAAAATTAATTTAAAATGAAAAAAGAAACCTCTTCTCAGTTATAATCAGTAACAAGGAAGCATATGATTCTCTCAGTAGAAATAAGGATTTTAAGCAATAAACAAATCTTTGTGGAAGAAAGAAGAGTAGGCTATATAAGGAAAAAAATGGGTGTTCTTATGTTTAATTATTAGTTATAAACATGCTGTTGAAATGCCAAGAGTATTTAAAGACACAAAGGGTGGGGTAAACCTGAAAAACATCAAATATAAGTACAGTGCATTTTCTTGAACTCTACAGTGAACCAGAAAGTGTCCCTAAAACATCTGTGTTTTATTATAGGGTTGCAAAATGAAGGCGAGGATAATATGGACTTTGAAATCTATTTTTAACTTCTATTTTTCATGTGTCTGTTAGCCTAAAGAGGTTCATTTTATAAATATAATATCTTTCCCTATTAATAAACACAGTCACAGGACTCGAGTTTATCCTTTTTTAGTACCAGAAAACCCCTAATTGTTAAATTTTATTGTAAATTGACAGCTTACAGTTGCATATATTCATGGGGTCACAAGTGACATTATGATGAATTCAATGTGGAGTAATTAAAACTAACATACACATCTATTCCCTCCCATACTTATTTTGTTGTGGGGAGGACATTTGAAATTTACTCAGTTTTTTGGTTAGTATCAAGGGTAGTATCTGTTCTTATCAGTTTCAATCAAATATATATATCTGTTCTTATCAGTTTCAATCATATATATATATGTATGTATATGTGT
>NW_003852469.1:9557946-9561069 GCF_000181295.1 Otolemur garnettii | reverse complement strand
ACCTCTGGCATATGGGGCCAGCGCCTTACTCCTTTGAACCACAGGCACTGCCCTAAATCAAATATTCTTTAAAAAGATAAGAAATGAGATGAAAACATTATTAGCTAGCATTAGAACTCAGGTTCTTTCCAGAAGAAATTTTAAGAAATCACAAATCATATAACATCAAATCTAGGATATCAAACCACTTGGTAACTTTCTTGTTCTTGAAAAAACTGACAGAAACAACACTGCAGGATATTAGGCATCAGCCAAAGCCCCAGGGGAGGTGGAGGCAGGGCAGCCTTCAGGAGCGGGCCTCAGGCCACCTCAACAGCTGCTGCCCATGGACTTGGTCTGGACCAGCTCCACGTCCACACAGCTCGGCTTTGCTTCCTCTTCTGTTCCCAGCTCTGATCTCTGACTGGCCTGCAGAACTGGACATTGACACTGGCTCCATGTTGACAGCTCCTGCTGTGTTAACTCAGCTGGGATCGCCCCCACGCTGCTTTTATCAGCACTAGGTTTTGGCAACCTCCTCACTCTGTCCTCAGAATCTGACTTCAACTCCACCCTTTTTTCTTCTGCTTCACTTCTTCTCCATTCCGACAGCCAGCAACGACCTTCTCTGGCTACAAAGTCAAAAATGCCCCATATGTCTCACTTATAAAATTCTCAAGTTGAACACACACATCACACCTTCACTGCTGGCCTCTCAGGGCCACTGTAGCAGTCAAATCATTGAACTCCTGCGTCTAGCTCAGTGACCCTGAATAAGCCTCCACTCTTCTTTTAGCTTATACTTGAAGTTTCCTCATCTAAAATTGTAGGGACATCAGGGCATCTAGAAAATACATTAAGATTATCTCCATTTCTAATAAAACTGCTCTTAGGTGTGTGTACTCCTAATCTCAGAGAAATGGCTCCACCATGCACCCAGAACCTACAGTCATCAGGAAATCCTCTCTCTTGCTCATCCTCACAGCCAAATGAACACAGCATCTGCTCTGTCCCAGCCCTCTGGCTCTTTCTCTTCCTAACTTTGCTTAGATCTGTGAGGTTGAGTTTAATGTTCACACACCTTCCAGTCACTTCGGGGCTCCACACTTGCACTGCGGAGCCCTCCCCAAGTCTCCCAGTCTTCTCTGAGTGTGCACCAACTTGGGCACCTCCCTGTGGGCAGAGGACTCACCTTTTCCTCCAGAAAGATGTCCTGGCACAAAGTCAACAATGAATGAAGGAATTATAGGAAGAGAGCAAACTTGTAAAGATTTTCAGATCCAAACAGAAAAAAGGACTAACATAATGCTTTTTGTTGCCCATTATTTAGATCTTAGAAAACATAAAAACACAACACTGAGAGAGAGGTAGATTAGAACCAGTAGGGTAGGGAGGAAGGAAGGAAGGAAAGAAAGACACAAATATGAATTACAGCCAGAGGGCATGCTATACATTTGACAAATACAATCTCCTTTCATCCTTATAATGATGTAACTACTTTTCACCAGAAGTGATGTCATCTGTTTCATAGTTGGAGAAAGGATGCTCCGAAAGCTTCTTTCATTTGTCCAGTGTCACAGAGCCAGCGAGTGGCAGGGCCAGCCCTTCAGCCAGTATGACGTTGACTCTAGGAGTCCATAGCGCTTGTTCTCCAACTTGTTACTATGACGATGTTGACTTCACAGCAGTGGCTCAGGGCTGCAGCACCTACTAGGGCCAGCCAATTTTATCTCATATTAAAATCCTAGAATTTAAGAAACCAATGTACTTGGGAGATGAGTGGAAAAACTCCACAAACATTACAGCTGTGCTATTCACTTACAGACTCTTCTCTTATACTGGCGCCAGCTGAATATATCAGTACTTTTAAAACGTAATACTCTGAAATCCAATTCTGTGTTCAGATTACCCACCCATACCAGCGGCATGTTGATTTTGAGATGCCCTCTCTCACCCACTTGAAGCTCCCCAGAGCTTACAACACAACAATACGGGCTTCAACGCAGTGCGTGCAATTTTGTTGTGAAAGAAAAATGCCCTGCCATATGGTTACCAACAAATGAAATAGTGACTGCTACAAACAGAATAAAAATAAAACAGGTGGAGTCCTGAAGGACAAAAAGTAGAACTTCAATGAGATATAAATGATTTTAAAACAGCAGGTCAGACAGTGGTATATATTTAAAGAAAAAGGATGAAAAATAGATCAGAACACTACCAAGAATCAAATGAGGAAAATAATACTTTCAATATTTTTTACTTTTTTCCTTGGAAGTCTTTGGTTATTCAAGTGTGAAAGGATTATAATAGGGAAGAAATAAAACAGAATCACAAATCCAGAAGAAGAACACAGCATTTCACCTTTCATTCTAATCTCTTGGACTATCCTTCCTATTTCCTTGCAATACGCTTCTATTTGACATTTAATCCTAGTTCCATCCCACGGTCCTTTTAGAAACTCTGGATAGCCCCATACCACAAAGATAGATCGGCTTTGAATTTGCTACATAGACCTGTACACACTTAGACTAGTCAGACTTAGCTAGTATTGTACAAAAATTCATTAAAGCAGGCATTAAAATCAACAAAAACCAAACACAAACAAAAAAGAAAACCAACTTTATAACCATAAGATATCTGATGTCATGTCCAAAATATAAGGATATTCTTTGAAAATATGTACTGTTATTTCCACATATATTTTCACCTACATTTCATCTATACTGTACACAAATATAGAGGACTTTTGCAAAGGTATTAGTGAATTCTGGCTCCCACAGTAACTCAGGTGAGCCACCATCACCTAGTCATTAGAAAGCAATTGATGTCTGTCCCATTTTTAAATGTAGGCCTGGAGATTACATCATCCTTTTTGTGTTCTACTCCAGGGTTTAATCATTCTAATGAAAATTGCTGAAATTGGAGAGGCGGAGCAAGATGGCGGAGGAGACACATCCCTGAGTCAACTCTCCCGGTGTTTTCAGGTGAGAGTGGACTTATTGAATCTCTTCCGCGTGTAGTCCTTGGGCAGATAAGCAGCGCAGGGTGAGCAGCAAAGAGGTGAATTGCTGGATTGGAAGTATACCCCAGAACTACGGTGTCAGCCAGAAAAACTCAGGGCAGCAGCTGAAAGGGCACCATCTG